>NC_056732.1:237360798-237529379 GCF_019279795.1 Protopterus annectens | reverse complement strand
AGAGAAAATATTCAGAGTTCTTCACCTCGACTGCAACAGGCCTCCCTTTTCCTATCCTTCCCACTTCTCCATAGTGGTCACACGGCTATTCTGCTGCCATCAGGTGTACTACTCGAGTTGATATTTCTTATCAGGCTTGTTGCATCCAAGGTGAAGTATTCTGAATCTGTCTACAATGAAATAAAAGCAAGTACTCTAGCTTTAGATTGGGAATGGAAGTTCCTTTTTCATTGACCTAGGGATTATAGCTAATAAGATTAAAAATCAAAATCTTCCCAGGTTATCCATTTCCTCTCCATACCTGTAGTGGTGTGGACATCAGTAGCCCCAACTTAAGAAACTATGGTTCAAGAACCACATGCCAGGCCAGTCAGGCCTGAAGGTGGGGACGGTAATGAAGATGGAACTGCCAATACACAGCTATTGTTGCAGTAAGTATGTAACTTTTGTATCTGGGACTGGCATTCCATCCTTACTACTCTGAGAACAGAGCCTCAAGCTAAACATCTTGGATGGGTCCTCATGAGTAAATAATCTACATTATGGTGGTACTGAAGGAAGATCCAGATCTGGAAATTTGTGTTTCTTCCTACTTTATTACCTTATTTTGCTTTTGCTGCTTGTTCTTAAAAGTGTTCAATTGCATAATACTGCTTGTTAGTAGCCTGATTAAACTGTAACTGTTATTCTAAGCCTCTTAGTTTTGGTTTAAGCAGTTAAGCTTCAGGCCAGGTATTTTACATTAAGAAGGTTTGTGGTCTAGACTCTTGTGGTAGGAGAGTGTAACCTAAACCCTTCTAAGCTGAGAATTGCTGGTGAAGGCTTATTGTACCTGTTATTCTAACTGTCTTTGTTCTGGTTTCAGCACTTTGGCTACAAATCAGTTATTTTACATTATAAATGTTTGTGGTCTGAATGCTTGTAGCAGAAGAGGATAGCCTACACCCTTCTAAGATGTGAATTGCTGATTGAAGGCTTATTGTGTCTATTATTCTGAAAGTGTCTTAGTTCTAGTTTAAGCACTTGGGTTCCAAGCCAATTATTTCACATTAGGAAGGTTTGTGGTCTAGACTCTTGTGAAAGGAGTGTGTGGCCTACACCCTTCTTAACTGGGAATTGCTGGGGAAGGCTTATTATGCCTGTTATTCTACATGTCTTTGTTCTGCTTTATGCAGTTGGGTTCCAGACCAATTATTTCATACTAGGAAGATTTGTGGTCTACACTCATGTGGGAGTATTCTACTGAATTGCTGCTTTACTTAAACTGTTTTTTTGCTGTTGTGATTGTGATTTTCTGCACTTTGAATTCCTAGTACTTCTTCATTTTATAGCACAGGCTAGATTCGGGCTTGCTGAATCTAGACTGGTATAATTTGAACATTAAAACCAGCCATCTTAAATTAAGAAGGACCCCCTGTACCCTTGTGGCAGAAATCTGCAGCAAAGGACTCATCTGAATTGGGGATTGCTGGAACACAGCTCGGTCTTGGGCTTCTCCTTTTGTTCCATTGTTTAAAATCATTTAACTTCATTTGTATTTAAGTGTTGTGTTTAGACGGGTTTGTGCACAGTTTACTGTAACTGCTCAGAGATTGGTGTCTTTAGCCAGAGATCTGGAGTGAATTGGAACTAAATCCAATACATCCATTGAAATCTGCTGAAACGTAAGTGTTTTTAAACCCTACACTGCACTTTGATAACAGTATTCTACTGAATTACTGCTTTACTTAAACTGTTTTTACAGCTGAGACTGTGATTTTCTGTACTTTGAATTTATAGTACTTCTGCATTTTATAGTATTGGCAAGATTAAGACTTGCTGAATCTAGCCTGTTTAGTATAACTTGAGCGCTAAAACCAGTTTGTCACTGAGATACTGAAAGATCTGTGGCATCCGTTGCTTCTAACTAACTATAAGTTCCTGTTTTTGCTCTTAAATTGCACTTTTAATTTGTATTTGCATTCTACTGTGTGTCTGAATTGTCTGAACTGTTTTTATTTTACACATTTTACTATATACTGCACTAGTTCAGCTGTAGCATAGCCCAGATCTTGGTTTACTGTTCCTGGTCTGTTTTGTAACTTCTGAGTATCAAATTCAAGCCATCTTTGTTGGAGAAGGCCCTACTGCACTCTTGTGGGAGGAGAGTGCTGTCTGGGTCCCATCTAATTGAGGGTGACTGGACTAGAGCTCAGACAGAGTGTGTCCTTATTGGGTAGTTTGAGTTAAAAGGGCTATTTCTTGTTTTATTTAAGCCCTGCATTTCCGCAGGTTTTCGCTTGTTTGTGTGTAGCTCACCATCATGCACTGCCGCACAGTGGTGGTTACCATCGTCAGTTATAGACACAAACATTTTGCTCATTAAATTTTCCTTTAGCACTTTGTTTGTGGTCCTCCAGAGGTTTTTTGTTGCCATGCTGTTCTGTCAAGTGGTACACTGAGCCTAGCCTCTAAGGTATCAACACACCTCTCACCTACTAACCATTCCTAAATGTGACCTCTTCCTGTTTCTGACCATATAGATTTACCTAACACTATGGACGGACAATTTCCCACAGTTTCTCCAGCCAACCTGGTGAACATGGGCATCCTGAAGCAGTGTAGCAACTGCTTCATGTACACCAACAACCCTCTACCTCTAGTCTGCAAAAACTCAACATGTGAGAGATGCAACTATATTAAGAACCTTGAATCCATGCTCTTTCACACATCAGTCAGTATATCTGACACTGTGTGGGTTGTCAGCATGCACACCTCACCTCCTACTCCACCCAACCCCACATCACACATACCTATGTATGTGGAGGTCCTCAACAAAAGCATACCTAAACACCAGAGACCTCCCAAACACAAACACAAGCACGCTATGCATAACACTTCCACTGCAGAACACAATACACATAACAGCTCATGCACCAGTGTCTCAACTGTCAAGCCCATAAGGCAAAACACAAAACCAAACATGTTAGTCATAGGTGACTCCATCATGAGATGCACAGATGTCCCTCTCATCAGGCTGGATAAGGAAAAGGTGACGATCAGCTGTCTGTCAGGTGCTAAGATCCGCCAAGTCACACATGCACTCACGTCTCTGAACAACAGGTACTGTTATGACTTTGTCATAGTCTTTGTTGTCTGAATGACTTGAGACGTGCCTCTCTGGACTATATGAAGAGATGCATGACTAAGCTCTTGGACTAGAATGTGTGTCTCAGGCAGGTATGTCCCTAGCTTTAAGCAACATTTTACCTTCACCTAGAATGATGCCTCAATGCAAACAGAAAATGATTGACTTCAACTGTCATTCTAAGGGGATCCAGTATCTGTCAGCCTGGGATGACATGATCGACAGACCTCAGTGCTTTGCCAGAGATAGTCATCTGTCATCCCTGGGATTTCGGCTACTGGCAAAGGCTCTTGCCACACCCATAGTGCCTTTTTAGGCAGTGTCATAAGGACAAAATTCCCAATGTAAAAATTTAATCTAAAAGCAACCTCATGGTTAAGCAGCTAAATGCTAGAGGTCTTAACATGAAACTGCACTCACTGAAAGCAGTCCTCACCTTGGAAGACATAGACATTTCTGCAGTCACGGAGACTTGGTTCAAGGCTGTGGAGAGCAGCCCAGCCATACCAGGTTAGACCTCCTTCCACACGTTCAGATCACAAACTGAAGGCGTGAAAACTAGAGTTGGAGGTGCATCAATATTCATTAATGATAAATACACCTCCAGACTGGTTAAACAGTATAATTCCCAGGAGATACTTCAGGTGCAATTAACTGTTGGTAGGACACCTATTCAAGTCAATGCCAGCTACAGGACACTCACTCTGTTTTTTTAATTTCTCCAAATCTTTTGTGTTTCTAATACCATGATGGGAATGGACCACATTCCTAGGTCAAAGTATGATTAAAGTTCATTAAATTAGTATTGTTTCAATCTGGATGTCCACCAGAAGTGCTCTTCGCAGCACCCGCAATATGCCTAGTAATGACTCCTTCTGCAAATCTACTTGATTCTATACAAATACATCTGAACACCATGGTTTTGGGTGACTTTAACTACCCATCCATTGACTGGGTAAATTACTCTTGCTTAAACTCACTTGCCCAAAGGTTCCTCAACTTCGTTATTTCCAATTTCCTGGATCAGCTGGTTGACACCCCCACAAAGGGCACCAACATCCTGGATCTGGTGCTTACCAATATGGGGAACTGCTGTAGCACCTTCACTGTGAGGTCTTCTCTGGTGAGATTTGACTGCAAATCAGTCTCATTCGCAGTAACTATCACACCTGACACCCCCCTCCCCCAGCAGCAGCTAGACTAAATAAAACTTCTCCAAAGCATTTATAGCCTATCACAGGATGGTATAAATAGCTTCACTGCACCTACTCCCTCAGATGGAACTGGCAACTATGCAGAGTTCTACACCAATGTTTTATACAAACACCTGTATAACTGCATTGACTCATCTGTACCTGATAGGACCAAAACAAGCTCTTCAAGGAACCTGCCTGGTGGAAAACTGCCATTAACAGGCTTTACAATAAGAGGAAAAAATTTCTGACTAACAGTAAGAGAGAGCAGGCCCTAAACTGGAAACACTCTCTTCTCAGCTTAAACAATAAGACTTCTTGAGAAGTCCTCCAAAGCAAACTACGACTCCAAATTAGGTTCCTCAACTAAGGACAACCAAAAGACATTCTTTAATTACGTCCATAACCTAAAAGGAAAGGCCCAGATCTGCGCCAAACTGGTAGTTAATGATACCACATATACTGAGCCCATGGACATAGCTAACCTGTTAACTGACAGGTTCTGGGAAAATTTCACTCCCCTATTCTGACCGCATGTACCCCAGGACATCCATACCACTTGTCCACTGCCTTGTATCTCTAAAGAGCAGGTCATAAATGCTCTCTCTAAGGCCAAAAAAAACAGCCTCTATGGGACTTGATAACATCCCAGGCTGCATTCTACATGGGCTCCAACAAGAATTAGCAACACCATTGGGTACTCTTTTCAATCACAGTCCAATCACTGGCTTCATCAAAGCTGAATGAAAAATGGCCACTGTTATCCCCTTGCACAAAGGTTGTACTTCCACTGACCCCTGGAACTATAAACCTATTAGCCTGACTAGCCTTATCTGCAAGGCCATGGAGTGAATCTTCACAGACCTTATCAACAAAGACACAGGTAATCTCCAAACACTTGACCCTACTCAGTTTGGATTTGTCAAAGGGAGATCATGCCTGTTAAACCTGGTGGACTTCTTAGAGACAGTCACCAAACTCTGGATGAGGGGAAGTCTGTGCATACAGCCTACCTAGACTTAGCCAAGGCTTTTGACACTATTCCCCACTTAGACATCATTAATACACTCACGCAGCTAGGTATCAAGCCTTATATCATTAGGTGGGTCGCTAACTGGCTCACTGATAGAACCCATACAGTCAAAATAGGGGAAGCCACCTCCAACAGCAGATCTGTAACCCGTGGTGTTCCACAGGAATTAGTCCTGGGACCTCTGTTTGGAATCTACTTCTCCCAAGTACAAGCAAAAACTAAAGGTCTGTGGCTGACAAAGTTTGCAGATGACTGCTAACAGTGAATGGTCATTGAATCTCCAAACGATATCAACATCTTATGAGAGGGTCTTATGCAAACAAATGATTGCTGCCAAAGTCATGGCCTTAAACTCAATGCAAAAAAATGTATTATCATCCCTTTCGAGAAGAATGATGTTCCTGCCAACTACCACATCAATAGCAGTACCCTAAGTATGCACTCAGTGGTGACAGACCTGGGCATACAAGTTGACAGCAACCTTACCTTTGATCACCATGTCTCCACAGTGGTAAGAAGGGTATTCTATATTGGTCATCTCATAAGTCAGGGCAGTGTCTCCAGAAAAAAAAGAAGTTATAACTTCGCTGTACTCTTCTCTCATCAGGCCAATAATTGAGTATAACGCCCCTTTTGCTATGCACCTTTCCAAGCACCTGCAGCAATTGGAGAGACCACAAAGGTTCCTCACAAAGAAAATACAAGGTAATACGCATCTGTCCTATGTGGATCATCTGAAATCGCTGTCACTTTATTCTACTTCATAGAGACTACTCAGAGGTGATCTTTGTCTTGCATATAAGGCTATCTCTGACCCTAGTTTACTGGAAATGCTGCATATCCACAAGTCAAATGGCACACAGGTTGCTTGCTCTAAAGACCTTAACCTGGTATGTGACATTAATAGAACCTGCTGGAGGAACAGATTGGTCTCCCAGAGGTTACTACACCTTTGTAACAGACTCCCACTTCATGTCAAACAGAGCACCTCATTGGCCCTCTTCAAATGCAATCTGGACAATTGGATGGGTAGCAGTAAATTCACCCTGGGGGTTCCACCTGTGTACCTCTTGGACAGGGGCAATAGGTGCGATCTTGGAAACAAGAATAGATCGTGGCTAGACTTGTAAGGACCCTAGGGCCATTAGCCTAGTAACTTCCTATGATCCTACGAAATTACGTCAAGATAATGTTGTGGCCAACAGCCCAAAACTGGTGAGAATCCCTAGAACAGCCAGTGTTACTGCAGTCCCCCCTGCCATGGAACTGCAGTCTGCTCATTGAGACCACTTCCACAACACTGATGTGCATGGCTGCCACTGCCTGTGTCTACATCCCATGGATAGTCTGATGTTGATCATGCCTGCACATTAAATCAGAACCATCCATGATGACATCACAGTTGTGTTAGTAGCTTTGAAGGGTCTGCCCAGAGATAGGCTGGACTCTTGAATCCATCATCTCAGCTGATCCTTACAGTTCTCGGAGATGTTAATGGGAAAGAGGATCCAGCAACTGATTGACTGTTCCCAAAGTGCCCATGATGTGAAACCGGGCATTGTGAGATACAAACTGTAATAATAATAATAATAATAATAATAATAATAATAATAATAATAACAAAAATCTTCCCTGTGATATAAATAGGACCTGCTCGAGGCAGAGGTATGTATCCCAGAGACTACCCAGTCTATGGAACAGGGTCCCCATCCATGTGAAGCAGAGTTCCTCCCTAAACCAATTCAAGTGCAATTTGGACAATTGGATAGGAAAATGGAAATTCATCCCTGGTTTGGCACCTATGTCTCTAATGGACACAGGCAACCTTCAAATGGTTAATCTCCAAGGACCATGCTTATACTTATCAAGGGTATCAGAACTTGTCAAAGACTTGGGATGCATGGCTAGGCTTAAAAAGGCCCATGTGGTTGTTAGCCTAGTAAACACCTATGAACCTATAATAATAGCAAGAGGCCAGATCTGTCTCTCCAATAAAGGAACTTCAGCGAATGAAACAAACCGAGTGTTTCTAACATTATTTCTTGAATGATTTTAAACAACAAATATTTTTTTTCCATTTTAGCAGCCTAGACTCACCAGCAAAGCTTTTAACCAAGGGACTATAAACTCTGGATTTAGGTTTGATCCACCAATGGGGATGCATTTGGCTCCTACTGACTTTCTAACAGCCAGGACAAGACTGATTTATTTAATTCACAGTTCCTCTGGTGCATAGCATACTGGGGCTAAGTTAGATGCTCCTCTATAATTCTAATATTCTATTAACATTATTACAGTTTGAATAATGACAAAGAAAAGCTTTGCAAGAAAAAAGAACCCATAACAGATGAATGTGAAAACTGAATGGGCATCATCCAGAAAGTACAGCTGTGTTAAAACTTACCATAACATTAGGTGTCCTTCTCTTCATTGTTGCAGTATTTCTTACAATAGGAATCCCCTGCCAAGGGTAGCCTGACATCCGGCCAGTATACCAAAGCATTTAGGTTGCTTAAGGTATGTTGTAGGTCACATGTATGCTCCCGGCATACAGCATAGGGCATAAAGCTGATGTCTGGACATATCATCCTCTGAACTGACAGCCTCAGTAGGAACACCAGTCTCTACATAAACATCCAAAAAAATGATGCCATCAGTAGAACAATTCATGGTAAAGTTAAGAAATTCTGTAGAGTTATTAATGAATTCTAAGAATTCATATAACTGACTTTTTGTCCCTCTCCATAAAAGAAAGAGATCATCTACAAATCTCCTATAAAACATAATCATTTTATCAAATTTTCCTTTTATAACATTTTCCATTTGGACATAACAGCATTGGCATAACTATTAGCACAAGGAGTGCCCATTGCCACTCCATTCTTTTGCCAATACATATCGTCCCTAAATATAAAAATGTTATTTTCAAGCACTATTTTTAACAGTCTTTGTAATATTCCTATGGTTCTACTTCCAAATTCCTTATTCATCTCTAATAGATGTATCACATTTCTAATACCAATTGGATTTGGTATAACTGTAAACAGCGATACTACATCTAATGTAACAAAAAAGTACTGTTCTGATACATTTGTTTCATTAGTAAATTCATATAAATCTCTGAGAAAATGCTCTGTATCTTTCAAGATATACTTTAATTTATATATCAGGGCCTTCAAATTTTTCTCAATGAATATTGAAGCCGGTTCAGTACATCAATTTTTTCCGGCTACTATTGGTCTCATTGGGGGTCTGATGGAATTTTTATGGAGTTTAGGCAACCCCTGAATCTTTGGAATAGTTGGATCTGTAACTACTAAATATTTGACCATATTATTATCACAAAGCTCTAGTTCCTCAAGGTGTCTAATTTCTTTTTCTACCCTTGATATCATATTTTTACTTTGTATGGATGTAATGTTTTGATAGAAGTCAGTATTATCCAGCATTTCTAGCATCAAACTATTGTAATCAACTCTATTCATAACCACCGTTTGCCCTCCCTTGTCTGCTGGCCTAATAGTTATCTGGTTATTACTCTCTAAATCATGCATAGCTTTAAATTCTTCTTTACTTAAATTATGCCATGATGATTATGTTTTATAGGAGATTTGCAGATGATCTCTTTCTTTTATGGAGAGGGACAGAAAGTCAGTTATATGAATTCTTAGAATTCATTAATAACTCTACAGAATTTCTTAACTTTACCATGAATTGTTCTACTGACAGTATCAGTTTTTTTGGATGTTTATGTAGAGAAAGATAGTACAGGCAAGATTAGTACAAGAATGTACAGAAAGACCTGCCATGCAAACAAATTATTAAGCAGAGATAGTATGCATCCCAATTTTATATTCAGAAATGTAGTACAAAACCAGTTCCTAAGGGCGTCAAGATTAAGTGTAAAAAACGAAGAATATGAGAAACAACTAATTTTGACAGGAAAAGAATTACTAGATAGAGGCTATGATAACAGAATGGTAACTAAAAACATGGAAGATGTGATGAGTAAAAGAGAGGATAAGGCTAAACCATATTTCTCAAAACAATTAGTGAATGGGAAAGAGAAAGTGACTCACAAGAATGTAAGGATGTGTTTAAATTATTCAAGAGATGTTGAGATGTACATTAATATTATAAATGAACATTAGAATATATTAACTTCAGATTGTAAAATGAAAGAGTTAGTAGGCACAAAGCCACAATTTAGCTTTAAAAATAAGAAGAATTAAAAAAAGGCTCTGTATAGACAGAGAACTGAAAGGTGGAGAAAATGAAAAGGGCACTAGACCATGTGGCAAGTGCAACTTTCGTAGTTTTATTTGTAATGATTCACAATTTAAACACCCTGACACAGGGGAGACATTTTATCTGCGAACCTATGCGAAATGTGATACAGCACATGTAGTATATCTGGCTATCTGCCAGGCATGTCACAAATTTTATGTAGGGAAAACAGATTGTCTTTTAAAATATAGGATAAGAGAACACCTATATCACATTAAGAAAAGAAGTAGTTTTAATGCACTAGCGAAGCATGTGTCAGTTCCCAATGAACAACATGTTTTTAAATTTTTTGTCTTATGTAGAACATTCACTGATATAAGAGGGGGTGATATAAAAGCAAGGACTGAGGAAAAAGAAGCTGAATGGATTATTAGGTTAAGGGCTAGTTCAGGGCATGGACTGAATGATTCTGTTCCTATAAGACCAATACTAAAAAAGAGACCATTGAATAGGTGAATGTTGAATTTTTTAGAACTTTACGTATGCTTTTAACATTTATTTTTTATACTACATAAGTTTAGAATTTGTAAGAGTGGATCAAGAAAGTAACACTTAGAATGTGTATATATGCCTTTAAAAATGGTTTAGCAGAGTCATGTGACTGACTAAGTGTTATATAAGGTGTGTGTATTTTAATGGTTGTTATACACCTGAAGAAGCTGTTTGTGAAAGTGTTTGTGTACCAATAAAACTGTGTTGCAGCCGAGTGGAATCCAGATCTTTGTTCTGTGGTTGGAGAAATTTGAGTATACACCTTATTAAGCTGAGGTTGCTGTTTTGGAGTATATTTTTTACCAAACTGAAGCTGCTGTTCTGAAGCCTCATCTTTGCAGTTCATGGACTTTTTGTGTTTACTTTGTGGATACTCTGGAATACTTTTATGCAAAGGTGCCTGTAACATTGGGTGGTTTGTATCACTTAGAGGCCTTTAAGAAATTGTTTAGCTTCAAATCTAGAAGCTAAAGGAGGTGGTAAAGGGAGGCAAAGAGAAACAGCTGATATGTGGGCCTTAACAGAAGAATAAGCCAACCCAGCATTGAGCAGTTCACACAGATAAGATAGAACCAAAGGAAGATCCACATAAAGTGGATGCAGGTTACGAGAAAGACATAGAATTTCCTAGTTATAGGCATGCTGGCCTCCTGCAGGACCCTAAGCATGTCCTCAGAAAAAAAGGTGTCTATATGGAATCAAAATCCTATCGCCCACAGTGTCAGCTGAAGAGTAGACAGGTGGGGATGGATGAGAGATCCCTTGTCTTGTGTGACTAGGTATACCCTCTCAGGTAACTTGTGATGACTGCCCTTGGCTAGATGTAGAAGAAGGAGAAACCAATGCTGTCTGGGCCAAAAGGGAGTCACTAGCAAGATTTTGGGAGCATCCTGTTGTACTTTGAACAGGACTTTTGGAATGAGAGGAAGGGGAGGAAATGCATAAAGAAACATCCTCTTCCAGGAAAACGATAGGGCGTCCACCTTCCAGACCAGAGGACCTGAGACTCTAGCACAAAAAAGAGGAAGCTGCTCATTGGGGAGGCAAAGACATCCACTTGAGGAGTACCCCACTGGTGGACAATGCCCGGAAACACATCCCTGTTAAGTATCCACTCATGGTTATTGTGTTATGGACATGTTCATAGAGTCTGTTACAAAATTCTGACGTGAGGGAATGTAAACTGCCTGAAGAGTCACATGATACTGGATAGCTAGTTCTAACACTAGAAGTGCCAAATGGCACAGGAGGTAAGATCTCCTCCTCCCTTGCTTGCTGACATACCACGTCACTGTGGTACTGTCTGTAAACACCTTGAGAGGCCCTGTGGATAATAAAGGTTGAAAAGCTTGAAGAACCAGCAGAAGAGCTCTCATCTCTCTGACATTGATGTGGTCTTTCTTTTGCTGAGGTGACCAAGTACCCTGCACCTTTAGAGAACTGAAGGATACTCCTCATCCCACATCTGAAGTGTCTGTGAATAGCTCCTGAGAGGAAAGAGGGGTTTGAAATCGGAGCCCTGGATTGAAAGTCAATTACTGAATCCACACTGAAATTCCAGCTTGAGGCATGGAAGAAGAGGAATTAAGAAGTTGAGGGGATCAGAATGCTGAAGCCAAACTGACTTTAGAAACTACTGAAGTTTTCTTATGTGGAGTTTGGCAAAAGGAAGCATAGAACTTGTGGAGGCCATAAAATCTAGAGAAACTCCCTGGAAGTGACTGAGGCCAAAGGAAGAAGGAATTGAAAGAAAGCAATGGGAGTTAAGGCCTTGGGAGGAGGTAGGGATGCCAGCATTGGAACAGTCTGGATTCTGCACCCCAGAAATACATAATCCTATGAAGGAATCAGAAAGGACTTTTGAAAATTTATAGTGAACAGCAGGCTTTGCGAGACAAAAATGGCAAAGTGAAGATGCTGCTGTAGAACCTCTGGAGAGGATGCCTGAAAAAGGAGATTGTCTAGGTAGGGAAAAACCTGTATCCCCCTTAGCCTGCAAAAAGCAAACACAGGAGTGAGGCATTTGGTGAATATCCTTGGGGGAGCAGAAAGGCCAAAGGGGAAAGCACAGAACTGAAAATGCTGGGAAGCAACAGAGAAACATAAAAACTTCCTGGAAACGGGGTGAATAGGGATATGAAGATAGGCATCCTTGAGGTCCAGAGACACTAGAAAAGCCTGAGGAAGCAATAGCGGGAACAAAGTCTGAAGGGGCAACATCTGAAAGGAAAGGACCTTCAGAAAGGTGTTTAGGTGAGACAGATTTTATTTTATTTTATTTTTATTTTACATTTGTTGACCGGGAGGATCCGACTGGATGCATGTCCATTTTCAGCGGAGGCCCGGGGAGAAAAGCTCCAAAACACAGGTTACAAAACACTTAACTAAACAATGAAGCAAAATATACATTCAAAATAAGAGCATTCTAACTTATTCTTTCTAATTTATTTTAAATGTAAGAGGAGTAGGATAGTAAGGAGATGTAGAATATTCATGAGTTATAGACAGTTATTACATTCTAGAGTGGACTATCCCGGGTTTAGGCAATGGCAACTTCGCATTGAGCCCAGATGAGTTTTTAGCTTAGCTTTAAATTGACTTAAAGTAGAGATGGATATAATATCATGGGGAAGTTTGTTCCAAATTTTACCTGCAGCGTTGGAGAGAAGGAAGTCTCCAGCAGAGTTATTAGTTTTGAGTGATTGGATTAGGAGACGGTTGGATGACCTCAATGGGCGGGGATTATTACAAAGGGGAAGTAGTGCTTTGAGGGAAGGAGCATATTCAGGGTTATATATGATTTTGTGAGTAAGGACTAGTAGGTTGAAAGTAATTAGGTTAGGAAGCTCAGACCAGTTGAGTTTGGCTAAATTGGTACAATGATGGGTCCTATATGGGGACCCAGTAACAAACCTTGCAATATGATTGTAGCATTTAGAGAGTTTGTTCATGACAGTTTTACTTATATTGTGAAGTAAGGGGACGAGTACAGGAGTGATGAGAGGAGGTGAGTCTGGGCAATGGCCATTTTAGCTTGGGGGGTCAGGAAGCTTTTTATTTTATATAAAGAGCCTAGCTTTTGTTAATGGTCTTAATTATTTGGCTTGCGTGTATATCAAATTTTAGTTTGTTGTCTATGGTTACCCCTAGTAATTTTGTCGAGAGGTCTGGAGAAATAATGGTCCCATCCTTTGCTTGGATAGTAAAGTTAATGGGGTAGGACTTTTTTGTTGGAAGAAACAACAACATTTTAGTTTTTTGGATTGAGAATCAGGCGACTGGAGAGCCAGTTTTCTATTTTGCTGAAAGTAGACTGGGTTAACAGTTGTAAATCTGAAGGGTAGTACCAGAGCAGATTAACGTGGAATCATCTGCATATTGTATACAACTGGCATTAGGAGTAACTGTATGCAGATCATTGATAAAATGGAAAATAATAGCGCCCTAGAATAGATCCTTGAGGTACTCCTAATGTATTGGGTAGTAGCTTAGAGAGTTTGGTCTGCCATAAAACTGCTTGTTTTCTGCCAGATAGATAGGAACTAAACCATTGTACAGCAATGGTGTCAAGACCTAGTGAAGGCAATGTATTGATTAAAAGTTTATGATCCACCATATCAAAGGCCTTTGACAGATCCAGAAATAGTGCTGATGAGAGATTGTTATTATTACGATGGGAGTTTATGGTATTTGAAAAGACAAGGAGGGCTGAGGTGGTACTGTGGAGAGGTCTGAAACCATGTTGGGTATCAGCCAGTAGTTGGTTGACTATTAGGTGTTTCATGAACTGTTTCTGAACACATTTTTCCATTATTTTTGCTAAAGGGGAAAGTATGGATATGGGCCTATAGTTAGAAAGATCAGTGGAAGTGCCTCCCTTGTGGAGAGGAATTACATATGATATCTTCCAGATCTCGGGATTATGGCCTCTGCTAAGGAGCGGTTGATGAGGATTGACACTGGGTAAGCAATTACGTCAGCTGTTTTTTGCAAATATTCAGCTGGGAGTTGGTCGGCTGAGAGTGTGGAGGGTTTTAGTTTTTTAATTAATTTACATATAACGGAAGTTGCAACAGGTTGAAAGGTAAGTAGGGGAATATTTTTTAGTGTTCGAGGGTCAGAGGTATGAAGGCTAGGTGGTAATTGATTAGACAGAGTTTGTATTGTCTCAGTGAAGAAGTGGTTAAAACTATTGGAGACATCGTCAGGGGATTTATCAATGAGTGTGGCAGGGGCAGGGGTAGTAGTGCGACCAGGATGAAGAAGTTGATTTAGTCCAGCCCAGAATTTTTGTGGACAGTTTTGGTGGTCGGTTTGTAATTTACAATAGTATTGTCTTTTATCTAGTAATATTTGCCTTTTAGTTTCATTCCTAAGTTGTCTGTATTTACTTTGGTCCAAAGGGAGTTTGGAAGTACGCCAGACAGACCACGCCTTGTTTCTAAGTTTTATTTTCAATCTTGTTTCTTCACTTAACAGAATGGCAAGCCACCTGAGAAGTCCCTAACAAGGAGAAAGCAAAAGTCTTTCCTTCAGAATCAGGAAGCTCAGAAATTACCCAACAGGCCTGAGAAAGAAGAGCCAAAATATATCTTGACATATGGGATTTGATCCAGAATGGGTCTCCAAATGCCCTCTTTCCTGGGGACCAGGAACATTCTTGAGTAAAACTCTGTTCCCCCATCAAGAAACTGGAACTTCCTTAATAGTGCCCCAGAGTTAAAAGATCCCAAATCACCCCTGGAAAAAATGACAACTGTTCCTGAGGGGGCCGAGAAATGCCCATGAAAGGGGGAAGAGATTTCCAGACCGTGTAGTACCCTAGGTGGATAATGGACAGAACCCAAAAGTCCTGTGTAATCTTTAACCAAATTGGAAGGGACAGGGAAAGAGGAATATGGCTGAGAAGAACAGGAGAGTCCGATAGCACCTGGTTTGTCAAGAAAATGAGATTTCTGTGTCACAGGAGTCTGGGTAGCTTTTAAGAGGAGGAGCCCGTTTCCCACCCTTTTAACCCTTGGGAGGAGAAAGCAACTGCCTATGAACAAAGGCTGGCTTATTAGGGTAATTCCTTTGAAATTTAAGTACAGGAGAGACAAAAACATGTTTTAATTCCTGTAAAGCCTTGCCCTTATCCTGAAAGGACTTAAATCAGCCACAGCTGCACCAAACAAGTGCGCGTTCCCCAGAGGAGCATCCATCAACTTAGCCTGAATATCAGGCAAAGTTTGAAGCCGAAGCCAGGAATATTTACTCATCACAGCACCAAAGCTCTAGAAGAAGCATCTGCTGCATCATAACTGCACTTAACAGAATGGCAAGCCACCTGAGAAGTCCCTAACAAGGAGAAAGCAAAAGTCTTTCCTTCAGAATCAGGAAGCTCAGAAATTACCCAACAGGCCTGAGAAAGAAGAGCCAAAATATATCTTGACATATGGGTTTGATAACTGACAACCCTAAAAGCAAGGGTAGCTGAGGTATAAAACTTCTTACCTATCCTTTCCATAGTTTTACTGTCTTTATCAGAAGGAAGCAACTTTGTAGAAGGCAGTAACTGAGATGGCATGTCAGATGCCATAGACACCACAGAAGGGTTAGCAGAAGGACATTTACAGAGAAATTTGCAATCAGGCACCTTATAAAACCAACCTATCAGTTTTTTTGGGAGCAGGAGGCTTAGAGTCTGACGAAGAAGTAACAGGTTATGAAGTAACATTACTTTGACTTTGGGTACTATCACAAACAAGTTTAGTTAAGAAAAATTCAGAACTGATCTTTAGGCATTTTTCTTTCTTTGGCATTAAAAACATTACTGAATAAAAAACCTCTTTCCCACCTGGGAAGGGAGCACTGGTTCTACCACTCACTAGGACAGGATGTGAGGAAGAACAGGTGGAAATAAAATAGTTATGTCTGGAGGATGAGGAATTACCCCCTAGAAAGTAGGAATTTCCTCCCATTGCTATCTGTAACCTTGATAAGTGATCTTCAGAACCAATTTGTCTGAAACGAGATGTTGCCAACAGAAAATATGAGATTCAGACTTTCTGGAGGGCAAAAATGGTGCCAGGGTAGGAGGGGGAACAAAAGTCTTTTGAACATTCATTCTGACTTAGTGGACCGTACTTGGTTTTGGGAGTTTGTAGAATTCTTATAACCCCCTTGCCATGTCTTCTTAAAAGTCTGTTTACCTGTGTTTTGTTGAGACTGTTTATTTTGTTCCTTACCAAAACTGGATGAGGAGTTAGAGAATCTTTCCGAAAATTAGGAAAAGGGGGGCTGAAAAATCTTAAATGCCATGCAAGCCTCCTCAAAAAAGTACCAGAGCTCATGCCCCTCAAAAAGTCAACACTCATACACATACTGTATACAATGACCAGTGACTTGAACACCAGAAGAAATTAAAATTATTTAAAGCAGAAACTACAGATAAAACATTCATCATACTTTCACAATTAGTCAGGACAATCCTTAACATATATGCCTGACAATTCAAAATTCTGAAAACCAACGTTGTAGAAGCATACACTTTTGCCCCATACTTATCAATACTTTTCCCATCTTTATCAGAAACAGCAGGATTGGAATTAAGGATTAACCAAAACTACAGCTGCTGGATCAGGTTTGGGAAGAGTGCATAAGAATTTAAAAGACCAAGGAACTTTATACATCCTATCTGCCTTTTTAGGAACAGATGGCTGATTGTCAGGAAAACTGCAGGTGGTGACTCACACACACCTTCCAAGTAGGCAAAATTGTAAGAATGGGTGCAGGTTCTGGAAAACAAACCATGAAGAAACTTTGCAGTGTGGGGGGTGTGACTCGCACCTTGAATTATGTTATGCCCCTAGTTCACTAATAAAAAAAAAAAAATCAAACTGTAAAATACGCACTACAAAATAATAAAATAGAAAATAGTAGGTAGTCCACAGCCGAGTTAAAAATGGAATACACAAACAAGCAATCCTAGCTGAGTATAATGAAAAGCATCAAAAACAATTATTTATATATAATCAGGTTATTTGGAGCAAGGGAGTGGTTACAGAGGGTGGTTCTGTTAACAGCAATAAAAGCATTAAACTTATTCCTTTAACCACGTCCCCCTTTCCCCTTAACACCATAGCGTAAACTGAGACTGTGCTACCTTACAGCTGAAAGTAAAAAGCTAGAGACAAATTAAAATACAAAATAGAAAAAAGTATTTTTAAGGTTAACCTACTAATCCAAACATCACTGATTAAGAAACTAATTCACAAACAAAATGACTAATTAACTAACAAAAAGATGTACCACTAGACATCTATCAGAATAAATATTAAAAACTTATAAACTTTAACACTTTTAACAAAGATTGCTTTTGTACCAAATAAATACTTCATCAAGTTTGTGTGTAACAAAACAAATCATAATATTAATGAACATGTGTATAAATCGACAACACCTAAGTAGGCTGAAAACCACAGCTATTTTTGCTAAGATGGAAATACAGTGAAAAATGTTAAAAATAAAGCATTAAGGCCCCGGGGATCTGTTCAAGTGTGGCATCTAACTAAAAAAGCACTTGGTTTGAATGAGTAAAAGTGCAATAAAGAGCATTAAGAAAACAGCACCAATGTTAATTATTTTCATTGCAAAATATTTACGTTTTATATTTGTTCACAATAGTATTAGGATGCATAATATTAGCATGTAATGCCAGCATTAAATCAGTCCCATATCAGACTATTAATAGTCTTTTAAACAGTGGGGTAGTTTTCCGAACTCTAGTATGCTTTTTATGGAGCAATAATAATTAAGCCTGGGTTTTCTAAAAGAGTTCAGTTTCAGCTGGCACAGTAATTCACATTTTTCTAAAAGATTAGGAAAGGTCTCCTAGTGCCAAAAGGTCCACATGATCAATAATTTGACATTTAAAGCCAGTATGTCTTTTGTGAAGCTGCAGATGCAGAGCCAGTGCATTATTCTTGCAGTTAGCTCCAATTTCTGCAAGATAGCCAGAAATCCTTCTTTTAAGTCTGTTGAGTGTTTTCTCCACATAAAATGCTTCACAGTCATTGCAGCTTGCCTTATAAACCACTTGCATTGAGTTATAGTCACCTCCTGCATTGGTTTAAATCGGTTTCTTTAAATAAGGGCAGAAAAGCATGCCTCCTGCCAGTATGTGCTGACAAAAGACAAAGTTGGCTCCACACTTACTGGTGCATGTATCCAATGGTTTGGGTCTACCTTCAACTCAACTCCTGATGTCTGGCTTTCCTATATACAAAGGAAGGAGTTTCTCCAGTGATGTTGTCCATTAAATACGAACTTTCAGTAATTATAGCCCAATTCCCTCTAATAATATTAATGATGCTGAGTAAGTCAACAGTAAAAGTCAAGACACAACTGTGTCCTATAAGGACTGTTACGTGCTGATGAATTTGCACTTTTTAGTTCTGAATTTGCACTTTTTACTTTGGTTCTGGAAAACAGCTCACAATAGATTCTGAGGGACTGAGAAACCTCAGTGTTCTCCTACTAAAACCACTGGTACTTTTGCTAGAAAGGCTCACCCAGACTCTGCTATACTTTGCTGTGAGAGAAAGGTTAGTTTGCTTTTTATTTGTTGTATTTTGTGTTACTTTATTACCTTTTTCTATTTTGAATACTGTGACTTGTTTTCTTTACCTTGTGTTTTACTTGTATTCTGCTTTTAACTGCATATTAAAAGTTGCAAAGAGACCACAGCTCTGTCTCTTGTGAGTCAGGCACAAAATTTTTCCCCACTCTCCCACCCGGTTACTGTTGTGTTCTTAAACACCACTGTTTTTCTAGTTGCCTGCCCCTTATGTTAATTTGACCATATATCTAATTTCTTCTCTGCTTTTACTGGCTTGTGTGAGTAACCACAAAATTATTATTTTGTGAAATCACTTCCCTTCAACTATTTAAATTTATTGGCCATCCTACTGTATCCCATAGTACCAGAATACAAATGTGACCACCCCCTTTCAATCTATCTTGCTGTCTAAAAAATAGTGACTCTCCACTAAAACTTAACTTTTTAGACAGGTAAAACATAAGTTACCTACTTTCACATCTAACTCCTCTAGTGCACACTGCAGTGTTTAGGATAAACCATATTTTTCATCTTACCTTTAAGCATCCTTGTGATTAGCACTTGCTCTAAAACCTGGTGGAAAGCACTAGGAAGCCTTAAACTGATACAAGCACTCAACTCTCCTGGTTAATAAGGAGAAATTAATCATAGGCACTAAACAGCCTATAATTGAAAGTACCTTGCTAAGGTAAGGGAAAACAGCTCTTATACTTTACAAAAAAAAAAAACACCAAACCAGGCATGTCCAAGGGTCAGCTTCTGGTGATTTCCCCTGTCCACCTGGTGAATCTGGGCATACTGGGGCAATGCAGCAATTGCCTCATGTACACAGACAACCCTCTCCTCCTACCACCTGTGAGAGATGCACTTACATAGCCAAATTGGAAGCAAAGCTCTCCACCCAAGACTGTGCTAGACAGTCAAGAGGAGAAGGTTAACACCTGCACTACACCTCAGGCAACAAATAGCCCTTCTAAACCCACACCACCAACACCATCACATGACAACACTAAACCCTTATATGTGGAGGCCCTTGACAGTAACCTGCCCAAGCAACAAGGACCTCCGAAGGTGAAACGCAAACAAACACCAATCACAACCAAAGTATCACATAGCTCACAACACCAGTGTGCCACCCAACAACAGCCCCTAAGGCAAGACAATGTACCCAACACTTTAGTCATAGGTGACTCTATAATCAGGCACACTGATGTCCCACTCACCAGGCTGAACAAGGAGAAAATTACAGTCAGCTGCCTGTTGGGTGCCGGGATCCGCCACATAACACATGCACTCAAGTCAATCCACATCAAATATACATATCACTCTGTCATTGTCCATGTTGGAGTGAATGACTTGAGATGTACCTCCCTGGACTACATGAAGAGAGACATGGAAGAGCTCTCAGATCATGTGGCCCAGGCAGGTATGACCCTAGCCCTGAGTAGCATCCTGCCTTCGCCCAGAATGATACCACAGTATAAGGACAAAATGACTGACTTCAACAATCGGCTAAACTTCTGGTGTCATTCAAAAAGGATCCAGTATCTGTCTGCCTGAGATGACATGATCGACAGACCACAATGCTTTGCCAGAGATGGTCTGCACCTGTCACCCCTGAGATTCAGGTTACTGGCCAAGACTCTTGCCACCCCATAGTGCTTTTTTTAGGCAAAAAAGTTCAAAGGACAAAACCACCACCATAACAGGTACAAGCATGAAATATCTGAAGGTAATGTTAGTCAATGCTAGAGGTCTAAACATCAAAATGCACTCTCTCGAGGCACTCCTAAAAATGGAGAACACCGGTATCTGTGCAGTAACTGAGACCTGGTTCAAGGCTCCAGAAAGCACCCCTGCAATACCAGGCTACAATTCTTACCACACTTTTCGGCCATCAAACCAGGACCGAAACACTAAAGGTGGAGGAGTGTCCATATTCACCAAGGAAATTCACACCACCAGGCTAGTTGTCCAACACAATGCGTCTGAAATTCTCCAGGTGCAACCAACACTAGGTAAAACTGCAATCCAAACTGTAGCTTGTTATAGATCCCCCACCATGCCCCAAGATTCTCACTACACTTTCTAAACATACTGGAAAATATTAAGATACAATGAAACACCCTAATACTGCGTGATTTCAACTACCCTGCCATTAACTGGGAAAACTAATCGTGTACCAACACCTTTGCCCAACTGTTCTTGGAATTCATAAATTCCAATGTCCTGAATCAACTAATCCATAGTCCCACCAGGGGCTCCAATATTCTAGACCTGGTTATTACCAACATGGGAAATCGATGCTCCACACCTATGGTCACCCCCTTGTTAGTCAGGTCTGACCATAAGCTAATCACCCTTGACATTCACATCCCTCCCCCACCCCCCCAGTAAGTAAACCTCCGTAAAAAACTTCTCCAAAGCCAACGTCATGCTACTCAAGTCAGAAGTGACAAACTTCATGACACACATGCAGATGGGAAATGAAAGTCTGACTGCTGAATCCTACACTACGGCACTGTACAAGCTCATCCACTCGTGCATGAATTATGCCATCCCAAACAGAACCAAGATGCTCTCCTCCAAAAACAGGAAGCCAATCTGGTGGTCCCCTGCCATAAACAAACTTTACAACAAAAAGAAGAAACTGTTGCAGAAAAGAGGAAAATCCCAGGATGCAAAAAACTCCCTTACCAGCCTCAGTAAGAAGCTGAGATCCCTCATAAAATCCTCCAAAGCTAGTTAAGAAAATAAAATTGCCAAAGATTCCAAAGACAACCACAAGGCATTCTACAGCTATGTCAAGAATCTAAATGGCAATACTGCTCTGAGGTACAACAGAATGGCATTAAATATACTGATCCCAAGAATATTGCCAATATCCTGGCACTGATCAATTCAGTGCCAACTTCATACCCCTCTCACCCCCTAAAGGGCCCATCTCAATACTGAAAGATTTCCGAATTCCAGTAATAACGGCCACACAGGTAAAAACCCCACTCTCCAAAGCTAAGAATACAGAATCTATGGGACCAGACGACATCTCAGGCTGTGTACTACATGAACTACAAAATGAACTGGCACCTCACCTAAGTGTCATGTTTAATCATAGCCTCACCCCAGGCTTCGTGCCCACTGAGTGGCGCACAGCTACAGTTATCCCACTCCACAAGGGGGGATCCATCTTAGATCCTGGGAACTACCGCCCCATCAGTCTGACGAGCCTGATCTGCAAGGCCATGGAAAGTATTATCGTGGAACTTATAAACAAAGACATTGGCAAACTTAACACTGGACCCCACCCAGTTTGGGTTCGTGAAGGACCGATCTTGTCTCCTGAACCTGACTGACTTCTTCAAATCAGTCTCCAGAGCTGTGGACGAGGGTAAGGCGGTCCACATAGCCTATCTGGACCTTGCCAAGGCTTTCGACACCATCCCCCACTCTGGAATCATAGATAAACTTACTAAGCTGGGCATTAATCCCTACATCACTCGATGGGTTGCCAACTGGCTTACTGACAGAACCCACACTGTAAAAGTAGCAGACTCCAAATCCAGCTCCAGACAAGTGGAGTACCTCAGGGTTCAGTTCTGGGACCACTCTTGTTTGGCATCTACTTCTCTGAAGTACAGGCCAACACTATGGGACTCTGGCTAACAAAGTTCGCAGATGACTGCAAACTGGGAGCTATTACTGAATCCCCAAATGATGTGGATATTCTACAAAAGGGCCTTACAGAAACAGATGCTTGGTGTCAGAGCCATGGGCTCAAGCTCAATGCCAAGAAATGTATAGTTATCCCCTTTGGGAAAAAAACATGTACCCATGAATTACCACATAGGTGGCAGTACACTAAACACCAAAAGTGTGATAAGAGACTTAGGGACACAGGTGGACAATGGTCTCCCCTTCGATAACCACATTGCCACAACAGTCAGGAAATCCTATGAGGCAAACCTCATCACTAAGGGCTTTTCATCCAGAAAAAAAGGAGGTCATTGTCCCACTATTCTCATCCCTCAGTAGATCCATTATAGAATACAACACCCCATTTAGTATGTACCTCTCAAGACATCTGCAACTGCAACAACTGGAAAGGCCACAAATATACCTCACTAAAAGAATCACAGGCCTAAAGCAGATGCTCTGTGCTGACCATTTAAAAAAACTCCAGCTATACTCTGTCGCATATCGTCTACTCTGAGGCAATCTCTGCTTAACATACAAGGCCATGTCAAACCCAGAGCTGTTGGACATGCTACACTTAAAGAAATCCCAATCCCTCAAAGCCACATGGTCCAGGAATTTAAACCTTGTCATTACAATGAACAAAACATGCTGGAGGGATAGGTCCCTGACCCAGAGACTCCCCAGACTCTGGAATAGACTGCCCATGCATGTCAAGTAGAGCGCCTCTTTGGCCCTCTTCAAAAGGAACCTTGACGACTGGATGGGAGATAGGAAATTCACTCCGGGGATCACATCAGTCATCCTGCTAGACAGGGGTCCAGGGTAGTAAATACTGTGGGAAGAAATATCCAGGGAATTGTTATGGCTAGGCTTATATAAGCCCTAGGGCCAATAGCCTAGTACTAACCTATGAACCCATGGCATATTCTAGAAATAGTCTCAGAGAAACAGAAACCCACACAGGGAGAATCAGAAACTGAGGAGAAAACTCCATCTGTCCCCCTCATCCTTCTGTCCAGATTCAGAATCTTGAATCTCTTCAAGAAAGGCAGTATTCCTCTTTCTTTTAATGGAAACTACCTTAAAAGAAGGATCAATAGTCTGAATTAAATCCTGAGCCAGACCAAGTAAGCTACTCTTGTCTCAGAAAATGTGAGGTGAAATAGATACATGCTTAGTCTTCTGCTTCTTTTTGACAGGAAAATTGAGCCAACGGTGTTAATAGTGGCAGACGTGGCATCCCCATGGATGGCCACAATATTCTGACAATACAGAGAAGCCTTCCCTGTTTCCTCTCCCTTGCCTAATGAAGCAATCCCAACAGCCACAGAGGACATAACAAACCCCTGGTCCATAGTGGCTATAGGCGCTACACCAGAAGGATTTGGAGTATAAGCTAAATGGTCCAAGGTACAAAAAAAAAAAAAAAACAGCAGTCACCCACTTGTGGCTGAGGCAAAGTATTAGCCTGATGTGGTGGCAAAGGCTGTAGAAGTTTTTGTTTTTTGTGGCTGAAAGAATGACCAAGAGTGCAGCCAACAGTTTGTCCCATGTTCAAGCAAAAATGGTGCCACTTTACCAGGGAAATCAAGCAGTAAATGCTTATAAAAGTAAAAACAAGTTTTTAAAAAGTCACTTTTCCCCAGAGACAAACACAGTAAAAAAAGAAACACTTTAAAACACTACAAAGTAATATACACAATTTCTCCACAGGAAAAAAAATATTTTCAGTTACTTTAAACTACTTTTAAACTGAGAGGTGGAGGGGGGGTGCTGTTTAAAAGTACAGTACAGTCTTGTGGCAGTCTGTTAAAACACAAACTCCTAGCTTTAAGTTACTTCTCGACGAGGAAACTATAAATAATAAGCCACTAGATCCATCCAGTTTGGCTTTGTCAGAGAAAGGTCATGCTTACTGAACTTGGTGGACTTCTTCAAAAAGGTCACTAAGGCAATGGACGAGGGCAAAATAGTGCATACTGCCTATCTAGATCTGGCTAAAGCATTTGATACAATACCTCATTCAGGCATTGTCAACAAACTTAGGAACCAGGAATAAACCACTTTATAACGTGCTGAGATAGCTAGCTGGCTCACTGATAGGACCCAGAAGGTTAGAATCAAAGAGGCTGGTCACCAGTGGAGTCTGCTAGGGATATGTGCTAGGCACATTCCTCTTTGGAATCTGCTTCTTGGATTTCAATGCCAAAGTCAAAGGCCTCTGGCTAACCAAGTTTGCAAACTGGGAGCAGTCACCGAATCCCCCAAGAAAAGAAAACCCAAAGGAAGGTCTAACAAAGACAAATCCTTGCTGCCAAACCCATGGATTAAAACGTAGTACCAAGAAATGCATTATAGTACCTTTTGGGAAGTCAATCATCCCGGGTAACTATGTCATCAATAAAACATCCTTAAAAGTTCATTCACTATTCAGGGATCTGTGAACTCGTGCAGATTGTAATCTAGCCTTCAGTCAACACATGTGCAAGATGCTAAGAAAATCCTTCCATGTTGCTCAACTTACAAGCAAGGGCTTGGCATGTAGGCCTAAAAAGAGGTTATCATACTACTGTACTCAACCTTTTTCAGGCCCATCATAGATTGTAATGCCCCCTTCAGTATGTACCTGACCAGACATGTGCAGCAACTGGAACATCTACAAAAGTTCCTTAGAAAAAGGATACTGGGAGTAAATAAAATGTCTTATGCTGATTGCCTCAAAGCCCTGTCTCTTTACTCAGTATCATACAAACTTTGAGAAGTGATACTTATTTTAAAATGCATCCCTGGACCCCATTTTGATGAACCTCTTGCACATCTACACAACAAACTACACCAGTACTACTATATTAAAAGACCTACATTTTGCTTGAAAAATAAACAGGACATGTTGGAGAGACAAGTTATGTTTCTCAGAGAATTCCCATTTTCTAGAGCAGGCTCCTCATCCATTTCATAGGTTCATAGGTAGGTACTAGGCTATCTGCACAAAGGCATTTATAAGCCTAGCCAGAATGTGTTGGCTTTTGCCTCCCCCTTAGATTAGTTCCCTGTGCCTCTGCCCAGCAGAGCCTCTGAAGTGATCCCCGAGGTAAACTTTCTGTTTCCCATCCACTCGTCAAGATTTCTTTTGAAGAGTGTTAGCGAGGAGCTCTGCCTGATGTAGACTGGGATCTTGTTCCAAAGCATGGGAAGTCTCTGGGACAGAAATCTATCCCTCCAGCACGTCCTATTTATTGTTGTGGTGAGGTGTAGATCCCTAGAGTGTGTGGCTCTCAGGGATAAGGTTTTCTTTAGGTGGAGCATGTCCATCAATTCTGGGTTGGACATGGCCTTGTATGTCAGGTAGAGATCACCTCTGAGTAGGCGGTATGCAACCGAGTACAGCTTTAATTTCTTCAGTCGAGCTGCAGAGGGCATCTGTTTGAGGCCAGTGATCCTCCTGGTGAGGTACTTCTGTGGTCTTTCCAGCTATTGCAGGTGTCTTGTAAGGTACATCCCAAACGGGGTGTTGTATTCTATGATAGGTCTGATGAGTGATGAATAGAGGGGGTACAATGACCTCTTTTGATCTGGATGCGAACCCTTTTGTGATTAGGTGGGCCAAGTAGAAGGATTTTCTAACCACTTTGGCAATGTGATTATCAAAGTTGAGATTACTATCTACCTGGGTCTCCAGATCCCTTATTACGTCTTCCGTATTTAGGGGACTACCACCTATGTGGTAGTTTGTGGGTACTTTGTTTTTTCCAAAGGGGATGACTATGCACTTTTTGGCATTTAGCTTGAGGCCATGATTTTGATACCAGGTATCCGTCTCAGTGAGACCCTTTTGGAGGATGTCTGTGTCAGCCGGAGAGTCAATTATAGCCCCTAGTTTGCAGATGTCTGCGAACTTGGTCAGCCATAATCCTCCTGTGCTTGCCTGTACCTCTGAGAAGTATATGCCGAACAGGAGGGTTCCTAGGACTGAGCCCTGGGGAACTCCACTTGTAACCGATTTTGAGTCGGACCTAGCTCCTGCAACTCTCACCATGTGTGTTCTGTTTATGAGCCAGATGGCAACCCATCTCGTGATGTAGGGGTTTATGTTCAGGCTGGTGAGCTTGTCTATAATACTAGAATGGGGAATGGTGTTGAAGGCCTTTGCGAGGTCTAGGTAGGCTGTGTGTACCACCTTTCCCTCATTTATAGCATTGGTAACTGTCTCAAAGAAGTCCACCAGGTTCAGGAGGCATGATCTGCCCTTAACAAAGCCGAACTGGGTAGGGTCCACTGTTTGGAGGTTCCCAATGTCTCTGTTAATGAGTTCCATGATGATGCGCTCCATAGCCTTGCAGACCAAGCTAGTCAGGCTTATACGGCGATAGTTCCTAGGGTCTGTTGTGGCTCCACCTTTGTGGAGTGGAATAACTGCTGCTGTGCGCCACTCTATGGATACGTAGCCTGTGGAGAAGCTGAGTTTGCACTTTGTGTTTAGGTGAGGGGTTAGTTCGTCTTTGGGCTCATGTAGGACGCAGCCTGGGACATCGT
Source organism: Protopterus annectens (assembly GCF_019279795.1). Classification (NCBI taxonomy): domain Eukaryota; kingdom Metazoa; phylum Chordata; order Ceratodontiformes; family Protopteridae; genus Protopterus; species Protopterus annectens. The sequence continues at coordinate 237,502,419 of NC_056732.1, read as the reverse complement.
CCGGTCCCACTGATGCTGTGTTTTTGGCTTTAGAGAGGGCTGTTTTAACCTGAGTGTCTGTGATTTCAGGGACTCTACATTCTTCTGGTATGGTTATGGGCCCTCTTGGGGGTGAGAGGGGGGTGAAGTTTGCGCTGAACCTGTCTGCCAGAATGTTAGCGATATCAGTTGGTTCAGTGTATTTTGTGTCATTCTGCACTAACTCCAAGCAGATCTGAGCATTGCCACTTAGATTCTTGACATAGCTAAAGAATGCCGTGTGGTTATCTTTGGAGTCCTTGGCAATTTTTCTTTCAAAGCTCGCCTTGGATGATTTTATGAGGGATCGTAGTTTCATGCTGATACTGATCAGGGATGTCTTCCCTTCTTGAGATTTTACTCTCTTCTGTACTAGTTTCCTCCTTCTATTGTACAGCTTGTTTATGGCAGGAGTCCACCAGACTGGTTTCCTTTTCTTGGAGGAGTGAGTCTTGGTTTTGCTTGGGATGGCATGATCCATGCATTCTTGTAGGTGCCCGTAGAATGCATTAGGAAAGATTTTTGCATCTTGGACAGCATTATCCTTCAGCATGGGGGCTTTGAAACTTTCCACCTCGGTCTTAAGTAACGTGAAGTTTGCTTTTGAAAAGTTTTTCATGGTGGTTTTCTTGTCTGGGGGTGGGGGGTGGAATTTGGATATCCAAAGTGATTTGTTTATGGCCAGATCTAACCAGTGAGGGGTTGACCTCTGGTGTGGAACACCGGTCGCCCATGTTGGTGATGACCAGGTCCAATATGTTGTCACCTCTAGTGGGAGTGTTGACCAGTTGAACCAGGTAACCATTTGAGTTTATAAATTCTAGGAAATGTTGGGCTAGGGAGTTAGTACTTGAGTAGTTCTCCCAGTTAATGTTTAAATAATTGAAATCACCCAATATTAGGGTGTTTGGTAGGACCTTTATGTTTCCCAGTGTTTCCAAAAACGTGGAATGGGGGTCCTGGGACATGATGGGTGATCTGTAGCAAGCTACAATTTGAATTGCAGTTTTGCCCATTGTTAGTTGCACGAGGATGATCTCTGAAGCAACGTGCTGTGCCACTAACCTGGAGGTGTGGGTATCCTTGATGAATATGGATACGCCCCAGCCTTTTGTATTTCGGTTTGGGTTCTGTGGCCGAAATGTATGGTATGAGTTGTAGCCTGGTAGTGCTGGGGTGCTCTCTGGAGCCCTAAACCAAGTTTCTGTTACTGCACATATATCGATTTTCTCCATATTGAGGAGTGCCTCGAGTGCATGCATTCTGAGGTTCAGACTTCTGGCATTGACTAGCACTACCCTCAGTTTTTTGTTACCTGTGCTATTTACTACTATGCTACTCAGGGTCAGGGTCATACCGGCCTGGGCTACATGATCAGAGAGCTCTTCCATGTCTCTTTTCATGTAGTCCAGAGAGGTATGGCTCAGGTCATTCACACCAACATGGACAATGACAGAGTCATATTTGTACTTGTTCTGTAGTGACCCGAGTGCTTGTGTTATGTGGCGGATCCTGGCGCCCGACAGGGAGCTAACAGTAACCTTTTCCCTTATTCAGCCTGGTGAGTGGGACGTCAGTGTGCCTGACTATAGAGTCACCCATTACTAGTATGTTGGGTATATTATTTTGCCTTAAGGGCTGTGACTGCATGTCACACTGGATTTGTGAAGTATGTGTTTCATGGTTTGTGTTGGGGGGGTGGAGGTTACTTGGATGTTTGCTTTGGAGGTCTCTGTTGGTTTTGCAGATTTTTATTTAGAGCCTCAGAGTATGTTTTCATGTATTTATGTGTGTTTCTTTTCCAGTGCTGCTTTAATGGGTTTATGTGAGACTGGTGGTGTGATGCAAGTATTTCCCTTCTCCTCTTGACTGTGTGATCCAGTCTTGTGTTGAGAGAGCTTAGCCTCCAGTTTGGCTGTATAATTGCATCTCTCGCCTGTATTAGTGTTTCATGGTAGGAGGAGGGGGGTTTTGTCTGTGTACATGAGGCAGTTGTAACATTGCCTCAAAATGCCCAGATTCACCAGTTGGACTGGAGAGTACACCTGAAACTGCCTTTTGGACATGCCTGGATAGGTACAGTGAACTGTTTTACTGGATGGCTGGTAAGGTCGAACAGAGAGCCTTGTCCTTCTGTACAGTATAGGAGGGTCTAGTGCTACGGTTTATAAGTGCTTGCTATACGTTTTGAGTAAGTGCCAGGCTGAGAAATGAGTGGCTTGAGTGCTTAAGTTGAAAGTTTGTCTAGTTCCAAGGGAAAAATTGAAGAGGAGACTTTATGGAGCCGGGAATAGTTTTACCCTGGCTAACCGGCGCTGCCCAGCATGCAAAACCGGGCAAATACGGTATTTACAGCAGGGAAATGAAAGAGATAGAAATTAGCCCAAAATGGCCAATAAACTACTAATTTCTGGGCTGAAACCACTCCTCCAGGGACAGACAGGCTGCTCAAAGCTCCCCTCTCTCACAGGTGAACAGAGAACTTCCTTCTATCCAAGTAAGGTATGGGCAAACACAAGAGATTTGCAACACAGCCCTGAATTCAGCACTAACCTGAAAACTGGACTATACTAGCTTAGAAAGGTGGGAAAAGTACAGTTTTGTACCTACCATAAATGTAGATGTTCGAGTATCCACATTGCTGCAGTCCTTACTATTGGGTAGTCCGCTGTCCAGTCGGCCCGAATACCAAAGTATATGGCTGACGTCGGTCAGGGCGCATTAGACTGACGTCAGTACGTCAGGGTACTAATGCGCATGACCGACGTCATATCCTCAGTCTTTTCTTGCCCCAGATGTCAGAAGACCCTGAAAAGATAAGGCCAAAAACCAAAAACTCCCAAAATACCTGCACCAAAAATATATATACAATATAGACACAATTAGCAGAATAAAGCCTCACCTACACAACCACCCCTAAACACAGAGGGGAAGGAGGGAGGGTAAATTGGACTGCAGCAATGTGGATACTCGAACATCTACATTTATGGTAGGTACAAAACTGTACTATGTTCTTCATTCCACATTGCTGCAGTCCTTACTATTGGGTAGAATCCCAAAGCAGAGGTAAGGGAGGCTGGCAAATCATAAGGAAGCAGGAACTGACAACATGCCTTGCAAAATAGCTGTGGCAAAACCAGCCCTAGACTTAGAGTAGAGAGGAAGGTGATAATGCTTAGAGAAAGTATGCACTGAACTCCAAGTAGCTGCCTCCAAAATATCCTTAGTTGCCACCCCCCTTAGAAATGCTGTGGAAGTGGCAGTAGCCCTAGTGGAATGAGGCCTAATCCCAGCTGGAATCTCCTTGCCATGATGGGAATAACAAAATGCAATGCAACACCCAATCCACCTAGAAATAGTTTGTTTTGACACAGGCTGGCCCTTAGAACTCAAAGCAAAAGAAACAAACAACTGCTGAGACTGCCTAAAATCCTTAGTCCTGTTCAAATAATAACGCAATAGCCTGTGTACATCTAAAGTGTGCAAAATCTTTTCCCCTTTATTTTGGGGATCTGCATAAAAGGTAGGCAAATGAATAGTTTGGTTTAAAGCCACACTAGAAACCACCTTAGGCATAAAGGAAGGATTAGTACGTAAAGATACCCTATCCTTATGAAAAATCAAAAAAAGGCTCCACTGCCATAAGGGCCTGCAACTCAGAAACCCTTCTTGCAAAAGTAATGGCCAACAAAAAAGCAGTCTTCCATGACAAGTATTTCAAGTCAGCAGTAGCCGAGGCTCAAAAGGTTGTAGAGTAAGTTTCTCCAACACAAAATTGAGATCCCAAGCAGGAGTAGGAGCTCTACGTGGGGGTCTTATATTCTTTGCCCTCTAAGAAATTGCTTGAACAAAGGATGTGAAAACAATGGTGGGTCACAATCATAGTGAGCTGAAATTGCTGCAGCATGAATCTTAATGGAAGAAAAAGACAAACCTTTGTCCAGTAACTCAGTAAGATATTGAAGAGCCACACTCAAATTTGGCTCAGTAATCTCCAAATTGTTTGCTGCACTCCAAAACAAAAATCTCTTCCATTTTTCTGCGTACACTTTCCTTGTACTAGGTCTTCTGGCTTCCATAATCACATTTAAAACTTGTTGAGGAAGCTGAGACCTGCTGTCTTTCAAAACAGAATATGCCAGGCTGTTAGATGTAGAGAGTGAAGCTTGACATTGAGCAGATGACCGTCCCTCTGAGACAACAGGTGTGGAATCAAGGGTAAAGGCCATGGAGGCTTCCTTACCAGACTCCTCAGTAATGGGTACCAGTGCTGCCGAGGCCAATCTGGAGCTATTAAAATCATCCTTGGCTTGTCTTGTCTGACCTTTAGAAGCACCTTTGGAAGAAGAGGCAGAGGTGGAAAGGCATACACATGAAGATTTTTCCAACTGAAAGAAAGAGCATCCACTTTCCAAGCTGTGTGATGAAATCCTTTGTGCAAAACTTTGGCAGCTGGTGGTTTAGTGGAGAAGCGAACAGATCTATGTCTGGAGTTCCCCATGACACTGTCAATTTTTGAAATACATGAAGATCCAGTTTCCACTCGTGGGGATCCATGATTTGTCTGCTTAATACATCTGCTAAGGAGTTCTGTGCTCCCGGCAGAAACCTTGCCTGAAGAGTTAGTTGCAGACTGAGCGCAGTCTCCCATAAAATCATTGCTTGTCTGCACAATGGGTACGAATGTGTTCCCCTTGTTTGTTGATGTACCACATGACAGTTGTGTTGTCTGTTAGAATCAACACCTGCCCTGGAAGAAGTAACTCCTTGAAAGCAATTAATGCAAACTGAACTGCTAACATCTCTTTCATGTTGATATGTAGATGCTGTAGTCTGACAGGCCACTTGTCTTGTATCCACTTTCCATTTAGATGAGCTGCCAAGCAATATCTGAGGCATCTGTCGTTAGAATCTGACTTGCCTCTGGCCGGGTCACAGAGAGTCCCTTGTTTAGGTGACATTCCTGAGCCCACCACAAAAATTCCTTTTGAATGCAAGGTATTATTTGAATGACAGTGTCCAAATCCTGGCAGTGCTGTGTCCACAGATTTTTGAGATACCATTGTAGCTTCCTCATATGCAGTTTGGCATTGGGAAGCACCAGAATACAAGATGCCATGAACCCTAAGGCTTGAAGGACTGTCCTTGCAGTCAGCCCGGACTGAAGAGATAGATGATGGAAGTAACTGGAAAGATTCTTTTGTTTGTCCGGGGTTAAAAAGGCCATCTGGGCTGCTGTATTCAGTCTCACACCCAGAAAGCACATGTCTTGAGAGGGTACTAGACTGGACTTTATTTCGTTCACAGAATACCCTAGGCATCTTAGCACTGCTATGACATATTCCAGATGCTGTAGAAGATCTTCTTTTTCTTGAGCCAGAATCAGGCAGTCGTCCAAGTAAGGATAGATTTGGATTCCTTTTAGCCTGAAGTAAGCTATCACTGGAGCCAGAACCTTTGTGAATACTCTGGGCACAGTAGATAAGCCAAAGGGCAATGCAGAGAACTGATAATGAGAATTTCCAGCTCGAAAACGCAGATACTTCCTGCAACTTAGTCTGATTGGCACATGAAGGTAAGCTTCCTTGAGATCTAAAGTTGCCATCCAGTGATCTTTGCCCAGCAGAGGTAAAAGCTGTTGTAACGTCAACATTTTGAACTTGGGAATGTCCAGATAAGTGTTGAGTATAGATAAATCCAGAATTGGTCTCCACGTGTTCCCCTTCTTTGGTACCAGGAACAGGCGAGAATAAAATCCTAGGCCCCTTTCCGGCACAGGAACTGACTGAATGGCCCCTATTTGGAGCAACAGAGAAATTTGCTTGTGAGCCTCTGTCCTTTGAAGAGGAGGAATGTCTGGCATGCCTTTGAAAGGAGGCAAGGTATGGAAATAAAACCTGTAACCGTGGTGAATAATATCCAGAACCCATCTGTCTTGGGTAATTAAATCCCAATTTTCTTTGAAAAGAGACAGCCTTCCTCCCAAAGGTGCTGCCAGGCGAGAATGTACTGGCAGCTGAAAAGGTAGGTCATTGGGTCTGCTTACGAAAGGACTGACCCCTGCCCTCACCAGAAGTCTGAGCAGGGGAACTCCCTGTCCTAGGCCTAAAAGAACCCTGAGCTCTGCCCCTACCACGTCTAGACCTACCCCTAGACTGGGAATCATAAGCAGGATAAGTCCATCCCTTAGTAGGCCAATTTCTACTAAACTTCGGAGGCTGCACCTGCAAAAAAATCTTTAACAGTTTGCATAGACTTAGCCTTGTCCTCCATTTTCTTCAAAACTGCTTCCACAGGCGAACCAAACAACACATCAGACTGTAAAGGAGCATCCAAAATCCTTGTCTTAACATGCTCAGCTAAATTCTGATCTCTTAGCCAGGCGTGCCTACGAAGAACAGAACCAGTGGCAGCCACCCTGGAGGAGGCCTGCACAGCATCAAAACCACACTGCAAGGAATGTTTACCCACCTGTTCAGACACATGAACTAGATCCTGCAACTCTTTACACTCAATACCTTCAGCCAGAGCATCCACCTTAGATTTCAACTGTGAAAGAAGATAATTCTGATATTTTAACATGTGAGACTGACAATTCAACGCCCTCATGGCTAAAGTGGAAGAAGTATACACTTTCTTTCCCCATCTATCCAAAGCCCTTGCCTCTTTATCAGGAGGGACAGGATTTTTAACAACTGAGGCCTTTACACCTTTAGGCCCCTGAGAGACAGTTTCTGGGTCTGCCCTAGGACTCTTAAAAAGATACTTATGAGCTTCAGGCAGCCTATAATACCTATCCGGTTTAACTGGGGCAGGAGGCAAAGAATCAGGATTCAGGGAAGCCTCTGCAAACACATCTTCCACCACATTCAAAACAGGAGGTATAGCTAAAGGCCTATGCTGGGGTAAAACAAGAATTCCCTAAGCCTTTTCCTGGAATCAGAGAAATCTTGACCTTCCCATTTAAAATGCTCCCTCATGGAATGCAGAGTCTCTGAAAATGAAAAATCCTCAGGAGGAGAAGCAGAAGGAGTAGAATCATCCACATCAGAATCAGAATAAGGAGGGTACTCCTGCAAGTCTTCAGCCGAAGACTCAAGCCTCGAGCATTGCTCAAAACTCTCAAACTCAGGTTCCACCCTAGGCCTCTTATCAGGAGGGGGCATAGAACCTCTAATCATAGTAATCAAATCCTCTGCCATTTTAAGCATATGTTTCTTAGGCAAAGATCCTGAAGTACTAGGAGAAGCCCCACAGAAGCTAAACTTGGCCTGCCCCTCAGAGAGGCCTTGGAAACTGAAGGGGAGGCTCTAACCACCTTAGGAAGAGAGGGAAGAACAGCCACCTGAGAAGCCCCCTCAGCCTGGCCTACTTCCTGAGAGGATACATCCTGTAACAGTAAAGTCTCTCCCTGAGACTCCAAAGAGACACCTGGCAAAACCTCCGGCTCCACTGAGCCTTCCAAAGAACCGACGTCTGGGACTGTCGGTTCCTCAACCCTAGGCTTTGCTGCTTTATCTTTGCGTTTTTTAGCCGAAGCTGGCGTCGGAGCATCCGACGGCATTTTATAATTACAACGCTTCCCAAACACTAACCTGGCACAGTCTAACCTTCTCTTAATAGTGCGTTTGTTAAATCTAGCACAAGAGCGGCATCCAACAACGTCGTGCTCAGGCCCTAAACAAGGTATACACAAAGTATGGTAATCCCTATGAGGTATCTGTTTCCCACAAGAAATACAGTTATTCACTTTTTCTGACATCCGGTTAAATACTGAGGCAAGAAAAAAACAAAATATTCCCCAACGGGTACTTAGCCAACTTTGATTCGGTCTGAAACTCTGACTTCAGAAACTTTCAGAACGCCAACCTGCACTCGCAAAATTGCTTCTGCATCGGACCATGCGGCAAAAAAGACTGAGGATATGACGTCGGTCATGCGCATTAGTACCCTGACGTACTGACGTCAGTCTAATGCGCCCTGACCGACGTCAGCCATATACTTTGGTATTCGGGCCGACTGGACAGCGGACTACCCAATAGTAAGGACTGCAGCAATGTGGAATGAAGAACATCAAGTATATATATATATATATATATATATATATATATATATTTTAGAAAATAAAGCAGATACACTCAAAAAACACTTTAAATGCACAGAAAAGGATACTTATTGTTATATATCGCAGATCAGAGTTGTAGTCAATGCCGCTAGTAATAAAGTAGGAAGAAACAGAAATAGAGTAAAAGCAGATGAATAAAGTACAATTTTATATATGTGTATGTATGTATATATATATATATATATATATATATATATATATATTATAAATATATATATATATATATATATATATATATATATATATAAACAATAGAAAACGAATAAACTGATTTAAACAAGTTACCCAATTAACCAGAAAAAAAGCTCAAAACTGAGCCCCATTCCAGCAGCCTTCAATCAGACGAGTTCTAACTGCACACCCCTGCTTACTAAGGTGCAGGGGAACCTTCTCCAAAAAAGATGGCCTGGATCAGTGCTCAAGTTATACAAACAAAACTAGATTCAGCAGGCCTGAATCTGGTCTATGCTACAGCAACAAGCCGCACCAATTTCAGAAAGAAACAGTTCAAATAAGCAGGCACAAAAAGCCTGTGACCAGATATTCCCAGCTCAGAAGGGCAGAATCCAGCCTCTCCTCCCACAAGAGTGCAGACCACAAACCTTCTTAATGTAGAATAACTGGCCTGAAGCCCAAGTGCTTAAGCCAGAACTAATACACTTTTAGAATAGCAGACACTGGGCCTTCAATCAGCAATTCCCAGCTTAGAAGGATGTAAGCTACCTGTCCTGCCACAACAGTGCAGACCACAAACTTTCTTAATGTAAAACAGCCCGTATGAAGCCCAAATGCTTAAAGCAAAAGACTTAGAATAACAGTTACAATTTAATCAGGCTACTACCAAGCAGTAATAAATGCAGCAGAATAAATAAAATTGAGTACTTTTAAGAAAAGCAAAATAAAGTAGGAGGAAAGACAAATACAGTAAAAGCAAATTAAATTTTTGTTTTTCTTTTTCTTTTGGCCTTCTCAAATCAACTCTCTGTATTAAGTAGAGTGAACACTAGACTCAGAATATGATCTCACTGTACTTGGCTAAGTGAGAAAATGAGATGGACCCAGGAGGAGTGTTCTAATACAGACTTACACGAGGGGCGGGCAATTCCAGAACCAGCAACACTAATACCAACACAAGAACAGGGAGGGTGGGAAACTAACTGCAGAGAGACACAGAGCACACTGTTCAGAAACAGACAATTAGGAAGCAGAAAAAATGAAAATACAGTACTTTTAAAATTGCAAGTTTGTACTTAACAAAATATTAAATGCGCTACTGCAAGTTTCACTTAGCTTCAGCTTCTAATGCAGATGTTTGCAGCCAAGCAAGTCTCTCAGGAGTTGTTGAAGCAGAGTTCCTCCTTATCCCTGTTTAAGCACAACTTGGACCAATGGATGGGTAAATCAGAAATTCACCCCTAGTCTGGTGCCAATGTCTCTGATGGGCAGAGGCAGTCAGTAAATCCCCTATATATAAATCAAATTTGTGGGTCACATTTGGGTTGCACAGCTAAGTTTATAAGGACACCAGTGGTCATTACTCTAGTACACACCTATGAACCTATATCACATTTAATTTTATTACAGATGGTAACAACATTTGGGGCCACATTCCAAAAAGGTTTGCTCTCGGAGTAAGTGACTAACTCTGGTAAGCCTAACCTGATTCCAAAGGACTTTCTCTTGGTACAAGTCACTTACACTGACAGCAAGTCTTTTAAAATCTGTACCATGATGAAATATTGCTTTATTGACAGGCCTTACTCTGGAGTAAGTCACTTACAGCGACAGCATGCCTTCTGGAACTGGGCAGGCTTACACTACGAGTGACTTTCACTGACAGCAAATCTTTCAGAATCAGGCCCTTGATGTTGTGGTGGTCTCTGAGCAAAAATATGATTAATGTGTAGCTTAAAGAGAAGCCTGGTGTCTGTAGAAATGCTTTATGAATAGATACTGGGGTGATGACACAGAAACAAATTTTAACATTGGAAAAAGTTCAACAAATGCAGAAAAACTGCAATTAAACAAGTTCAGCTTAAAACAATCTAGGCCCGCCACTGGAAGCTACTACAAAAGTACATTTCTGCTCAGGGGGTGGCAGAAGATGTTGGGGGCAGTGCACTTGAAGACACTTTCCTTTTGTCTTTCAAACTATGATGTCAGGGGTAAAATTATGCCAACAGGTGTTGCTAGTTAGAAGTGCTTAAAATCCCATGCGATTTACTGGTGCCAATAGTGGAGACAAATTACAAGATGTGAACCTATTGCAAGAGATAGCTAAAATAAGATCAGAAAACTGTAAATGTCTTCAATGCTTATTTTAGCTGGTATGGCAACTTTTCAAACAGTGGAAAAAGAGGACTCTACCTATACCTGTTAATAATCTTAAAATGGAATGCCTTTTAGCCAACTCTTTAATAAGTTTGACAATTACACAGAACTAACTTAGAAGTATTGCACATTTTGGTAAGTATATTACTCCTAAAATTCTGTCTCCCAGTCTCAATAAATCTTTTGGAGCAAATACAGTTTTGTATTAAGCTCAATTGTATAGTAAGTGACCCGATCATGGGTAGATCTATCACTGGATGAAAGTATGGATGATTTACACAAAATATTGCATAATATGCTTGATGTATTTATTTGTCTCCTAATATTTATCCCTGTGTACAAAAACTGAGTGTTCACCATAATGCTGGATCTGTGGGCACAGATCTGGCTAGAAGAACCAGTTAAGACATATGTTGTAGGTATCAGGAACACAGAACCTTCCCAAGTTGCTAGCTCCTCAGTCCCATATTGCACTGGCCACCATGCTTCTCCAGCTGTGAGTCAAGTAATAGGCAATAAAGGAGAAATACAACAAAAGGAGTGGGACTGTGGATGTGTTATTTCCTGCTACTAGAGTACTACTCACAGATCCAGTGTTATGGTGAATAGCCAACACTTCAGAACAATGAGGTTTGACTGCAACAATCAATAGTTTCCAGGCCAGTCTTCCTAGGAGGCTTCCCTAAAAAATACTGCTAAAGACTGTGGTTCCAAACAAGACTGAGACAGAGGTCATGTCCAACTTGCAACTCTTTGTAAAGTTGTCAAGGAAAGACAAAGTAGCAACTGCATAAATATTGTCACTCCTGATTACAAGCATTACAAAAGAAAGCCACAGGAGTAGAGACAGTTCTGGTATAATGTGCTTTGGTTGGATCTTCAGATGTACTGCTATATTTATCACAACTAAAAATGCAACTAGAAAGTCACTTTGAAAAGCATTAGTTGATGATTTTTTTTTGCCTTCTTCCTCTTGGCAAAATAAACAAGCAACTGGCAGTCATCTTTTAATACGACCTTTGGCTTTGTTCTGTCTACAAAGCAGTTGAACTGTCTGGGTAAATCCATACAGCAAAGTATATTACACTAGGTTACTTCTTGATTAGACTACTGTGGGAAGTAAATAGTCTGCATAGTCATTTTAATAATGAAGGTTTTATGCACAAGGAAACTCTTTCCTTGTGAAAAACAACATGAAGCAGAGTCACAAAACGGTCTAACACACAGAGGCTTTACAAACCTTGAGTGAGGGCAATGACTGGGGTGTTAGCCTGAATGGAAATCAAAACTAGCCACTGAATTGGCCATGAAAAAGCAATAACAAAGGCTGTCAAAGACTTTGAAATGTACCTTAACACTACAGCAAGAGGTTGTTAATAGGTCCATGCTCTGAAGTAAAGCCCAAATAGAACACTTCTCCAATGCCTCTGAAATATTTTGTCTGTAAGGATGCTGTGAAGCCTTCTATACGGAATTATGATGTGAAGATGCAACAGTCTAAGAGCATGAAGATCAAGGTACTCACTCCTGTTGGGGTGTGCCAACATATGACTATGAAAATGAAAGTGAAATAGAGTGACTATAAGAAAATGGTAGAGAATGGGAAATTAAATCTGGCTGGGCCAGCAAGGAATCCCTAGAATCCCCTTTATGCAAGGCATACAGCAGATTGGAACTAGGGATCATACTCGTGCCACTTGGTATTGGTAGGGAAGGCAAAGTTCCTACATACCAATCAGGAAAATATTTTTGTCTACTGAAGGATTCAAAGACTACTTGTGAGGCACTGGGATACCATGACTGAGTCTATCTGCCAGGCAGATGCCTTCCTCTGGTATGTAAATGTTTGTGCCCTGTGTGACATATATTTTGTCAGCAATCTTGGAATAACCACAAGGCAATTCAGGACATAAAAATTCCAAGACAATAAAAGAACACAATGAAGAAAAAACACCAAGAAAAACAAAGCAACAAGTTGAAGAAATGCACTGAGGTAAATAACAAGGAAATTCTTCTTCATAAATTGATAGATGAAAAAATGTCTTTTCCTAAGCTCTAAAGGAGTAGTCTGGTTCCATATAAAGCATAATTCCTCTTTTTTTTTAAACAAAAAAAATCTTTATTAAAATATCACTTATGACATAGACAATCATATATTTATATAAATGAAAACAAGCCATATTGACACAATCCTAGCTGCAAGCTTTTTTACACCACAAACCATACTGACACAATTTCACAAGATTAGCTGCGAACATCACTTGTAATCTAACCAATCACTGTCGGTCAGGCACTACATAGCTCATTCAAGTCCTGTCTTCTTTTAAACATCATTCCTCCCCTGTATGTATTGTTCCCACAATTCCCATTTTTTTCCTATGTAATTTGCTCCTATCTTTTTCTAAAGATCCCAGTTCCAGCAGTTTTATCTCTGTTACTATATTCACTACGACAGAACAGTTGGTTTAGACTTTGATTTCCATTTTCTAGTAATTGCTTTTTTGGCAGCCACCAAATTAGATTCAGCAAGGCCTTACTATGTCTAGGCAATTTATCATAGCTCAGAAAAATCATTTCCCTAGTTACACCAATTTGCTCACCCAACATATCTGTCAGAGTAGTCTGCAGGGAATCTTTAAAGTCTGCCAACTCATTATACTACCAGAAAATATATTCCCAGTTACCTTTTTCTTCTCCATCACACCTCCAACATTTGCAGTCTACCTGAGGAAAATATTTCTGGAGTCTACTTGAAGTATAAAAATATGTATGTAAATATTTTCAAGCAAACATCCTAAATCTTCTAGATTTTGTTGCATATTTGGGAGACATACATATATCCCCCCATTGTTTCTTTGTGAATTGCTTATCCACTCTCTTTTTCCCAATACTTTCTAAGCTCCTCTGGCTGATTCTTATAGTTATCATGCAATATTTTATTTGTTCTACTAATTATTCCTTTATTAATGGTAACTTCTGTTCTAGGTTCTAAAAACTCTACCAGTGCTGGTCTTAAATTTTCAACCCCACTATTTCTTTCTCTTTGCCTATACTCTGATATCAATCCTTGACAGGGACCTGCAGTCCAAATAAATTCTTGGCATCTTCCCATTCTATTACCTTTCCCTCTCTAGTCATTTGTTCCCAATATCTTGGCTCCTTTGCCAGTTTTCTCCAATAAATTCCAGTCCCCTCTTGCCTATTGTCTGTATCCCTAATTGCAGTCATCCCTGTCGGTAGAATCTCCTTTCTCCATTCCTGTGTTGGCTTAGCTGTTAGAATATGTTCTGCTACTTTATGAATATAATATTCTGTATGATTATTGAGATTGCTGTTATTCTTCTTAAAGGTCTGCATCCAAAATCCCAGTCTTTTCTTTGTTTCTTGAGTTTCCCCCGTTTCATCGTCATCCCTTACTACTCTGAATTACAGGTGTCTGCTTTTGCTATGTATAGGAGTCTTAACTGTGTAGCTCTATAATATCCCTACAAATAGGGTAATTCCTGTCCAACTGTTCTGTTGGAAGAGTCAGCTTATCTCACTTGACTCTTGCTTTCTTCCCCTCCCAGATAAAATCCTTCAGCTCCTTACTAATTGCTATCCACAACTTCTCCTCTGGTTGATAAATAAATATATGCCTAACCTGTGCATAAAACTAAAGGGACTAAAAACATTTTACTGCTTGTATCTCACTATCCATATCCATATAACAGAGTTTCGAATTTCTCAGTTTTTGTACTACGTTTTGTTTAGTCTCTTCCCACATATCCCTAGCTGCCATACTGCAATCATTTTTAATCCATACTCCTAAATACTTATCATATCCCCGGAATCACTACTTAATACCGAAATAACACAATCCCGAAGCCCACAATACCGGGACCAGAATCCCTAAACCCCACATTACCGACATGTTAAAAGCGCGAAATTCAAAATCACGAAAGTACTACATACATACAGCACACACACAAACACATACACAGCCTCCCCCATAACCAAACAAACCACCCTATACTAAAGATAAGCAGGGGGGCTTTGCCCCCCTGCACCCCCCCATACCCCCCGACTTTAATATTTCAATCGCACAGACATACACACAAGGCAAACTCACACCCACACATTATAGCCCCTCACACAAACACACACACACACACACACACACACACACACACACACACACACACACACACTAAAGCCACTCACAAACACACTTACTTACCTGAATCGCAACACCAGAAGCGCTAACTCAAAATCCCTTACCATTGGGATTTTAAATTTAGCGCTTCTGGTCTTTCGGTAATGTGCGGTTTCAGCTACATGGTCTCGAACTTTTGAAATTCGAGATTTCAAAAGTTCGAGATATAGTAGTGTTTCCCATATCCCCATAAATATGGATATTCCTGAACCAATTCATGTGTGGGTACATAATTTACCACTATTGCCTTTGTTTTAGCTTTATTAATTTTGCATCCTGAAAAGATATGAAACAGTCTCAAAATGCTCCACAACATGGTAATGTCCTTTCCTGGTTTTGTCAGATATAAAATATTATTCCCTGCAAATTGTGCCAGCTTTTGTTGACTACCATACCAATTGTATCCTTGAATTCTGAGTCCCTTATTTTCTTTGCCAACAGTTCCAAATATAATGCAAATAACAACGGGAAAAGTGGACACCCCTGTCTGGTTCCTCTGCTCAAGCAGAAATTATCAGAGAGGACCCCAACCATTTTAACTTTCACCTCCGATCCCTTACATATCCTACTAATCAACCTTATAATTTTATCAGGGAATGTAAATGCTTCCATTGCCCTGCTCATAAAATCCCAGCTTACTCTGTCAAATGCTTTTTCTGCATCAAGACCCACCAACAACAGTAGTATTTTCTTACATTCTGCTTCCCTCTAGATCATCAATGTTGTGTTAATGCAAATGTTTGCCTCCCCTCCACATAACCACATTGATCCATATATATCAATTTTGGCATCGATTTAGCCATTCTTTTAGCCATTATAGTAGTGAAATGGGCCTGTATGCAGCTGGATCTGATGGTTCTTTACCCTCTTTAGGTATTAAACCTACTACCACTTTCTTCCAGGATGCTGGTACTCTCTTCTTCTTAAAATACTGTTAAACAAAACCTTCCAGATCTTTATCAGTTTTTCCCTCCTAGCTTCCAAACTTCCACAGGAATCCCATCTATTCCTGGGGACTTTCCAGTAGATTGGTTATACGTCACCATTTTTATCTCATCTTCTCCTAGCCTGTTAGTAATTGAGCCTCATACACCTTTAACCTTGGCATAAATTATTCCATAAACATTTCCATTTGTAGCTTTTCTTGACTTCCATAGTTCTCTGCTTTATACAGCCTTTAACAGAATTCCCAAAATATTTCTAATATTTCTACAGAATCTCGTTACCTTCCTTGTTATAGGCTCCCTAAGCTTAACGACATCCCTTTCTACTTTCTGTTACCCGAGTCGTTGTGCTAAAAGTTTTTGTACCGTACAGGTATTATCAAAAAACAGCTGCTTAACAGCAATCTTTCTCGACTCATGAATAATATAAGGTAATCCCTTATTTTCTGTTTAGCATTCTGCAGGGGCTCCTCTTCTTGTTCTGTAAGATTCTCCCTATTCCTCAATACTTTAACATTTGTTAATCCCTCTAAATAATTCTCGTCACTTCTTAACCATATCTCCCCTTCTATTTCCACCGTATTTTTAAACACCACTTTAATTTTATCACACTCCCTACCTATATTTTTAGAACAAATTTCTACTTCTATTTATACTACCTATTCCTTAAATTCCTCTCTTTTCAACAGATAAGTGGGAAAGCGCCAGTGTCTCATTATTACTTCATTACCCTGTGTTTTTATTTTAGTTATTATTGTCATGGATCTGAAATAATTATTGGGAGTGTTATCAAGACCTTCAATTAAATGCACATGTTCCTGTAAAATGTAAATTCTATCTACCCTAACCGAGTTTTTGTATCCTGGGGAATAATATGTAAATTCACTCTGAAATCTTAGTACTGAATTCACATCTTACATGCCAAATATTTTCAAAAAATTCTTCAAAAGTCTACTCTCCTTTGTTATAACTTTCCCTTCAGGACACCCCAGAGACATCTTCACATCTGCAAATCAAATTCCAGTCCCCACCTATGAGTAACATTCCTTGCTGAAATCTGATTATTTCTCACAGAATTTTCTTAAGCTCCATCACAGCAGTTTTAGGTGGAATATAAACAAATGCCAGTGTAATTCTTCTCCTTTGCCAGTAGCCCCTTAGTACTACAAATGTACTATTATTATCATTTTTATCCTCTTCTTTCACTATAGGAGCTCCTCTTAAAATTAATAAAAGTACTCCTCTTTTCCTTTGTCCCAGGTATTCCACTGAATAACCATCCTGAAAACCATTCTTTATCAAATTCTCATGTCCAGTTCTTTCCAAGTGTATCTCCTGTAGCATAGCTCTTTGCACTTCATATTTTTAATATAGTTTACTACTCTTTTGTTTTTGTATTTATCTGGGACACCTTTTGAAATTTAAAGACATTACATAAAGCATCAATGTATTAAAAAGTTATTATTCCCACCTCTTACGTATAACAGTTTTTTGTTAACTGTCTAGTTTCAGCTTTTGTGTTACATGCATACACTATTTGGCAGGTTGAACTTTTATACATTGTTTGTAGTCATATCCATTTGAAAATGTCATATCTTACAATTTTTTTTGTTTGATTGAACGTTCTCAAAAAAAAAAACAAACACACCCCCAATACTCCCCTAAAACCTATTAACTTAATACTAACACATACATTTATGTACATATTTAAATATTGAAGTTTTACCCTCCTAACAGGAACTAATGTTCCAAACTGACAGCCACACTCACAGAAAGGTTATCCATGCTAAGATGCATGGTTCAGCCTGTGCTTCTACTAACTGCTGTCTGGTTTTGTCTTATCTTTATAGTTCTCCCAGCTAGGAAAACACCTGCATGCTTTCAGAGAACTTTATCAACTAGCCAATTTCTCTTTTTTTCTAGTCAATTTCTCTTTATCAGATTGTCTCAGTGGAGACATGACCAGATACAGAATTGCTACTAAGCATGCATTTATTTGCTAGAAAAAGCATTATAATATTCAATATTCTTTAAGTACACTTAATATTTTGAAGCAGGAAACAGCTTCAGAAGAAGATGGAAAGGAACACTGCATTGTGGGATAAAGAAAGAGGTATTAGAAGCCTGAGAAACTTCTACTTGCCATGCAATCCTAATGCCTAAAAAGAAAGTCTTTTTGGTTACTGTAAATGAAGCTATAAGGTATTAGATCCTTTACAGTGTTACAATCTCAACAGTGAAAATTTAAGAAAAAAAGAAGTTGTGTCTTACTATAACGTTCCATCTGTGTTGTTGATCTTCATTCATTCATTACTGATGGGTTATCGGTTCCATCCTCGGAACCGAGCCGGCCAATTTCAAGCTTGCATCAGCCAAATACTCTCAAGCCAAGGTCCTACCCAGAATGCTCTGATCCCTGTTACCTCAGATTGAGGTTTGCAAGTTGATAGATAAAAGTAGAGGCTACCTCTGGTCATAACAGGCCACAAGAAAGGAGTACATGAGATCAACCAAGACCCTCCGGATGGGGGACGCAGAGGGTGGTAAGTAATGAATGAACAAAGATCAACAACACAGATGGAAAGTTATGGTAAGACATAACTTCCTTATCTGATGTTGTTAATCTTCATTCATTCCTTACTGATGGGACAGAGTCCCCAGCTACCTGTATCCCTGGGTGGCCCTCATGCAAGGACATTCCTGAGCACCATGGAGCCAAAAGAAGCTCTACCTCTGGAGGCCAAGTCCAATTTGTAATGAAGAATAAAGGTATGAAATTTGGCCCGAGTTGCAGCTGAGCAAATATCATGGAGGAAAGCCTTAGTATGGAAACCTGCTGAAGCTGCCATAGATCTTGTAGCATGTGCTTTGACTCTACGAGGCAAGGTGAGATTGTTTTTGTTGTACATAAAAGTAATACAATTTCTCAACCATGAAGTCAATGTAACTTTTAATATAGGATTACCCCATCTAGGTCCAGAAAAAGCCAGAAACTGTTGGTCTGACTTACGGGTAGATTTTGTTCTGTCCAGATAAAATCGTATTTGCCTATGAACATCCAAGAATTGCAGTCAATACTCTCCCTTATTAGAATGGTTAGGAAAGAACACTGAGAGGTCAATACATTGGTTAACAGATCGCTCTGACACCACTTTTGGTAAAAAGGTAGAATTAGTTCTCAATGATACCTTATCCTTATGGAAGAAAAGATGGGAAGATTTGATGCATAAGGCCTGAAGTTCTGACAATCTCCTGGCCAATGTGATTGCAATCAAAAACAAGGTTTTCCAAGAGAGATATTTTACATCACATGAAGATGCAGGTTCACGGGGGGGGGGGCTGTTAGAGCTTGCAGAACCAAAGTCAAATCCCAAGGTTGCATCAGTTCTCTAAAGGGAGGTTTTAGGTGGATAATCCCTTTTAAGAAAGTCTTACAGAGTCTGTGTGACATAAGTGAAGTATCTTGAAAACCAATATGGAAATTTGAGATGGCAGCCAAATGCACACATAGTAGAGGCAGACACCCCAGAGTGGAAAAGATGTGATAAGTAATCCAATACCACTGAGACTGGGGCTGACAAGAGGTCGAATTGTTTATTTGCTGACCATAGAGAGAACCTTTTCCATTTAAGATAGATTAGTCTGGTGGACGATTTATGAGATGCAATAAGAATACTGCGCACAGAGGATGAGAGGTTTTTATGCCTGGCAGTAATTGGAAGTGGAGAAACCAAGCTGTCAGTCTCAGGGTTGTTAGATTGGGGTGAATCAGACCCTGCAGATGGGAGATCAATGTTGAGGATGGACTGAGGATCCACGGTTGATCTAGCAGGTGAGACCACAGGAAGGGAAACCAGACTTGAGGAGGCCAATATGGAGCAATGAAGATCACTTTGCTCTTCAAAGGTCGTGCTTTCTTCAGAAACTGGGAGATGAGGGGAAGAGGAGGATAGGCATAAAGAAGACCCGAGGGCCAAGCGTGGACTAGAGCGTTCCTTGGTGACTGTCCCCAAGGGGGGATTAGGGCAAAGTAGTTGCTGCACTTGTGGTTGGTTGGGGAGTCAAATAGGTCGCAGCAAGACTGGCCCCAGCAGTTGAAGATTTGTGCTGCTATCAGAGGATTGAGGGACCACTTGTGAGGTTGTAAAATGCACCTGCTCAATTTGTCCGCTATCACGTTGGAGCTCCTGGGAATATGCGTTGCAATTAGAAAGTGGTTGAAAGCTATTGCCCATTGCCATATTCTCAAGGCCTCTCAGCATAATGGGTAAGATCTGGTGACCCCTTGTTTGTTGATGTACCGGAATACTGACATATTGTCTGATTGGATCGCAACAGTCTCTGATGGAAGGATGGAGTGAAATGCTTGCAACGCTAGAAGCATCACCCTCAGTTCCAGGACACTGATAAGCAAAAGGGCCTCCGTCTCTGACCAGGTGCTTTGGACTGAGTTTCCCTGACATAGCCCCCCCATCCCATCAGGGAGGTGTCCGTGGTCACCGTGGCTATCGGTTGATGGGGGTTGAAAGGGCAAGGCCATTGTTGGGGATTTCAAGACGTCCACCAGAGTAAATCTTGCTTGCATCTCTGAGTTACACTTATCTGAAAGGACAAACGATGTTGTAGAGGGTACCACTGAATGAGAAGTAGCCACTGAAGGAGTCTCATGTGGAATCTGGCTAGAGGAACAATGGTAATCGAGGCTGCCATTGACCCCAATAGCTGGAGTACAGATCAAGCGGGAGATTTGTGGTGACAGAGCAGCGGTTGAACTTATTCTCTGAAGCCTGTGTTCTGGAAGGGATGCTGTGCAATTTCTCGTGTCCAACAGTACCCCTATAAATTCCCAAGACTGAGTTGGGGTTGTGTTGGATTTCTCCCAGTTTATAGTGATTCCCAGGCTTCGAGCTATTAAGACAGTATACTGCAGGCCTTCTTCCAGTAGATGCTAGGTGGGGGCGGTGAGGAGCCAGTCATCTAGATATGGAAACGCCTGGAATCCTTGGAAGTCGCAAGTGAGCAATAGCCACTGCCATGCATTTTGTGAACACTCTAGAGGCTGTAGGGAGACCAAAGGGCAGGGCTCGAAATTGGTAGTGAATGGCTCCTCTGCAGAAACGGAGGTATCTTGAGAATTTGTCCATTTTTATGTGGTAATATGCATCTTGAAGATCTACAGAGCACATCCAATCGTCTTCTTCCAGAAGAGGAAGGATAGACTGAACCGTGACCATCCAGAATTTCTCTGTTTTTACAAATTTGTTTAGTGTGCTGAGATCCAGAAGTGGTCTCCAGTCCCCTGTCTTTTTTTGGCACTAAAAAGAACCTTGAGTAAAAACCCGGATCCTATCTGGTCTGGTGGGACCGTTTGGATGGCTCTTTTTTGTAGCAGCTTTTGGATTTTGTGTGCTGCTGCTTTCCTTTGACTGGGTGGAACGTCGGGTAATACTCTTGATGAGACTGGGCAAAGATGGAAGGGAATGTGATAGCCTCTGGATATTATCTGTTGTACCCAAGAGTCGATGGTTATATTTTGCCAGGCAGCGGGGTACAATGAGAAACGACCCCGACCGCTTTTAGAGGTGAGCAGTCGGGCAACGCTTCAGGAGCACTGATAGGGTTTGGCCAGAGAAGGAATCTCTGGAATCCCAGTTTTGTGGACCTCCTCTGCCCCTAAAGGGGCATCTTCCATTTGAGTTTCCTCTCTGCCTCTAGGGGAGAACTTGGCATGTGCATCCCGGAAAGAGCTCTGCAATTTCTTGTGCCACATCTTTCTGCTCCTCTGATTTTTGAAGTAGAATCGCCGAGGAGTGGAGTGTCTGACACCAACGGCAGATAGGATCTTGCCATCCTGTTCACACCTTGCCAGCATATCTTTGACTTTAGGGCAAAACAAAGAAGCGGCCTCTATGGGGGCATTCATGAAGGAAGCCTTAAAGGAGTCTGCAAAGGCGCATCCAGGCATGTTGTCTGGCGACTATACCTGCACCTGCCGCTCTAGCCACCCCTTCCATTGCGTGAGATATACGATGCATGGAAGAGATGGAAATGGACTCTAGGGTGGCTATCTGAGAAGCCACGTTGTCACGGACCTCGTCAGAAACAGCTCCTGCCGAGGTTTCAGAGAGCTGGTTGATGAGATCATGCTGAAGCCTGGTAAAATGTGCCAAATAATTCAAAGACCTTACGGCGAAGGTCGATGAAGCAAACACACACTTCCCTAATCTGTCAATCGACTGGGACTCTTTGTTGGGTGGATGGACTGTTTGGCTCTCTTCTGCCAAATCCTTCTTAGTTGCAGCTGCCACCACCACAGCATCTACTGGAAGACCTTGTGACCAATGTGGGTGATATTATTTTATCTGGTCTCCTAGGTATCACTTCCAGGGCGTCAGGAGCCTTCCATGAGTGCTGGATGATGAGCTGGACAAGCTCATTGGCAGGCGGGGTGACCGAGGAGGTAGGGGGCCGGGCACGAAAAGCCTGCAGGAATACGGATTCCTCAGAGAAAAAGGATTAGAAGACTTCCAGTCACCCCCCTCTGTCTAAGGAACTAGAGGATTTCACCAAAGGATTCCTCATCAGAGGGTGACCGTGGGGACCCTTCCCCATCATCAAAATCCATATCTTCCGTCAATGACTCCTCAGTGGAGTCCATGTGTTATCTCTTACATGACGCTTTGCGGGGTACTTCCTCAGTGGGAGGTCTGGGGAAGACTGCAAAGAGGGGGTCTCCAGAGGAGGAGAAACCTGAGGCACTTGTGCCCGGTGTCTGGCGGTTGAAGCTTGTGAAAGTTGGAGCACAGAGAGGGGAGAAGACTAAGACATGTGAGCTTTGCCAGCAGAGGCAAGCACCCTCTACATGGCCTGGATGGCTGGCCTGCCCAAGGAGGTATGGGAGCCTGGAACAGAGCAAGACAACCTCGGAACCAGGGTCACACCCCGCCCCGACGAGCCTGCCCACAGACCAGTAGTCTCAAGAGGACCGTGAACTGTGAGAGAGAGAATCCCTGGAGGGCGCCATAGAAAAAAATCGGCGTGGAGCCAGGAATGCCCTCCCCATGGCACAGCCACTGGCCTGAGAAGAGTCTGATGCCCAGTGCACCGAGGGCGACAAGGACGACTCTGGTTACAAAGTAAGATCCACTATTGGAGTCGGAGGAAGGAAAGCTGCTGTCGGAGTAATAGGCTTTGAAACTTGAGTAGAAGTCGAAGGAGGAGTGCATGTTGGAGTCTGAGGAGATATATGTAAATCTGAAAGAGGGAACACGGATTTTGACGGTTGGGAGAGACCTCTGGCCACAAGCAACTGGTCAACAAGCCACAACACATCCTGTTCAGAAAAGATTCTTGGTTGACCTCATAGAGAAAGCCGATGGCAATTCTGGCCTTTCTAGGAAAGGACTATATTGACTGCTAGCAAAAGGATCCAGTGAAGGAGAATATTTGGTCCTTGCTAATTCAATAGATGCAGAGCTCGGAGCCGAGGATGTCTGCACCGAAGAAAATGGTGTGGAAATAGTCTGCACCAACGATGTCAGCACTGTAGTTGAAGGTGTTTGCACCATAAATGCAAAACTCTGCCCCAAAGGGTACGGTGCCATAGTGGAAAGTGTCTGCACCAGCAATAAGGACAGTGAAGATAATGACTGCACTGAAGCACATGTTGATGCCGAAAATGTCTGTGCCGTGGAGTTCAGAAGAGTCATTCTTGGACGGTGCTGAAGGGGACTGAACCTGTATGGATGGTGTCGGTAAAGTTTGCGACAGAGCTGTCAGAACCATAGTTGTCTGCACCGGGAACTCCGGTGCCGGTATTGATAAAGGAGACATGGCTGTAGTCAGAATCATTTGTGGTGGTGCTGAGCCTGGAGCCAACAGGGTCACAGGCGGCAGCACCAAAGTAGTAATCAATTTCACCTTCTTATCAGATGGCTCCCTACGATCTCAAGAGGGAGAAGAAGGGAGCGACTTCAATGAAGAAGAGGAAGAACGCCTCTTGCAGGTTTAGCAGGAGGGGCGAGCCCTCTGACCCAGAAATAGCCTCCGAGAAAGGAAACTTGAGGAGACCTTTCAAAATTAACTTATTCTTCTCCTAGTTGAAAGTCCCTGTAGAGAAATCTTTACAATTCCCACACGGAGGATCCATAGTCAAGTGGGAGACATTAAGATAGTAGACACATAAGTCATGGCCATCGGAAAGTGGTAACTTACGGCTGCAATCCTTGCACTGCTTGAAACCAACGCTTCTTTTCTTATCTGACATAACTGGTGTGGAGAAGAAGAACAGTACCAAAAGAAGAAGAAAAGCTACCCAAAAAGGGTAAGAAGAGAAAGGAAGGATTACTAACGATTGTAATGGAGAATTACCACAAGGTAAGAAAAGAGGGTAATAAAGGGAAAAGACTAAAGGGAGAGAGTCGAAAGTGTACGATAGGGTAGGAAAATACTAGTATAAACTTTTGAGAAAATTTAAGATAAGAACAATGTATAAACTTTCAAAAAATTAAACACTTAGTTGAGAGAGTGGCCTGACACGGCTGTACAGCAATGCGTCAAACGAGATCTAAGGTAACAGGGAGCAGAGCATTCTGGGTAGGACCTTGGCTTGAGAGTTTTTGGCTGACGCGAGCTTGATATAAGCCGGCTCGGTTCCAAGGAATGAACGAAGATTAACATCATCAGATCACAATGTTACAACTTAACAACCCAACCCATGACTAAAGGATATTAGTATACCTGACCAGATGGGGCAAAAAATACAAGCTGCAAACAGGGTTAGTTGAACTAATAAGTCAGTTTACGTGATAAAACTTCTATGTAAGTTACCTCAAGCAAGTCTGAAGAGCATGGTGCTCTCAGCACTTATGTCTAAAAGTCTGTAAAAAATCAATGAAAAAACTGTGAAAAACAAAGCAGAAATAGATACATTTGTACAAATTTCTTGGCAGCTTTAGAAGTGTATTATGCATGCATAAAATTTGTTTCAAGCAACTCATTTACATTTAATGGAACAGATATAAAAGGGTACCTCTGGCATGGTCTCCAAGGAAAAGTTTCCTTCAGCAGATATGAATGACTGCCCAGTGAATTCAACTTTTGACTTCTTAAGAGATTTATTAAGCCTATCAAATTCAGTTACATAACAGTACTGGCTAGCTTCTTCAGCACAACAGGCACTTGGGAAGTTCTGACTGGAACAAATTAACAGCTGATAAATGACTTTACGAACAGGCAGTGAAACTACATGGCAAGAAGGCAGCTGTGGGTTCTCTACCTGAACCAAAAGGAAAGTTCTTCTCAGCACCAGAGCATCAATGAAGAAAGCTGGTAACTGACCTTTAGCTAAGCTGCACAACATCCATTCAGGTAAGATACCAAACAAGTATTTTGGAATATCAGGCCTGTGTGTATCACCAAGAAAAAAGTCTTTCAGATTAACGTCAGATTGTTTATATTCCTCCATTGATGAGCAAAGAAGTTCTCTTACTTCTGTCTGATCTTGTTTCTTTAAGTACTTCAGCACATTTTCTATAGCTTCTTCTGGATCAGCAAAGCAAGATAACCAATTCAGAAGACCTTGAATTCTCATGTGTCTTCTGTTGCTCCTACTACAAGGTCCAACGGGAAAACGTACCTTGCTGAAGAAAGTCTCCAAGGATGGTAGATTGATGTAGTCATTTCCATTCAGAACTGCAAACAGTGGTAGCAAGGCTTTGCTCATATTACTGAAGTAACTGCAAAATTTATCATTAAAAAAGCACTGAGCTGACACATAGCATTCTGAAGTCTCTTTACAGGTGCAGATATTCTTCCACTGAAAGTAAGTGAAAGGACAGTATCCGGCTTTCAGGTCAAAAATACAGAAGTCACTGTCAAGAGTCAGTACAGGGCAGCACCAATAATTTGCTAGAGAGACTAGTTCTCTGTCGGCTTCAGAAAAGCACTGAACGAAAGGCACATGTAACTTTGTCAAAGTTTGCTTAAAGACTTCTCTTGTGAGCAATGGCAATATTTTTCCATTACCCCTATGAGTAATTGTGCAGACCATATTAATTTTATCCTTGGCACGCTGCTTAAGGGTTTCAAACTTCTTGTCAGTGACATCACATCCTCCATCCAACAAGACATATGGTTTTATGTTACAGACAGTCAATGTCTCAAAAAACTTATGCACGCGGTCAGTAAAAGAATCATAGTCTCCTCCATGCTGGATGTCAAGCCCAGAATCAAAGTAAAGGTGGTGATAAAGGTTACTACCATCAATTATTAGTTTTGTGTTCTTCAATCTGAGTTCACAAAAAAAATGTTTATTTTCCCCAACATAGCTCATTAAACCATGGATTCCCATAATAATGGTTGAAGTATTCCTACAATGAGAAAATATATTAATCATTAAGTGTTTATGCTAGGTTTAGTGTTTCATTAATGGCACAATACTGCTTCACTTATAGTAGCTCATCAACGTATACTACAGTAAACTCTCAGTTAACCAGAACTGAAGCAACCAGAACTCTCAAGCAACCAGGAAAAAAAAAATTGAAGAAATACAGTACAGTTTTCATGTGTTGCACTTTCTGCCCCCCCCCCCCCCCCCCCACAGAAACATACCTTACATTTTTAGAGTTTTAAAAAGAAGACAGGAATAAATTCCCTCACTCCCCAACCTAAGAACAAGTCAAACTAAACAAATAGTATAGGTAATATTAGTCAGGCATATTTTTAATACTACCTCTCAAGCAACCAGAAACTACAGTTATCTGGCATCTACCAATCCCCATGGGTGCCAGTTAACCGAGAGTTTACTGTAGTTGCCCTAGGCTAATTATCATGTCTTACATATATGGCACAAGGGTAGGTACTTGAAGTTTTGATTTTTCCCTACTTCATATTACCTGTACTCATTTCAGACTGGGGAGTAAAGTACCTAGCAATGGGAACTGAACTACTTACTGAAACTGTTAATGACCAAGAACAAAATTTAAGAGCCCTTTAACAAGGTATGCAATGCAACTTAGAAATCTTTGATTGCTTCATGAAGGTGCAAGCTGTTTAAAGGGGGTTTAGTCATCCACTTCTTTTTACATATGGAAGACATGGACTTGCATAATGAAAGATACATTGCTGAAGGATAACAGCTGAAATACACAGATATTTCAGGAATAATGTACACAGAATGGATGGGAGAAATGCTAATGTAAGAAAGCAGTTAAATAGCAGTATAGAAAAAACAAAAAACAAAAAAAAAACAATGATCTGAACACTGACAATGTACATGGGTCACTTCCTATGTTATTTTCTACAGCTCACCAGGCACTGTTGTTCATATCACTCAAAATGTGTTGGATACACACACACACAAAATGTAAACTGGACTTTTATTACTCATGCTAGATGATCTAAACAAATGTGATACTGACAGCAAAAAAAGATACTGACCATTTGTATCAAAGACCATTAGGACCTTACTGGAGATGCACATACTAGGACAAATGCCAATAAGAGGTTTAACATTATGGAGGCCTTTTTTTTATTAGGATGAAAAATAAAACAGACTACAATAATAAGGGAATCTTCTTAAACTAGAAAAATCAACTTGACATAAGCAGGCATTTTACTATGCTGCATTCTGCAATGTGAGGAACACAGGGTATACAGTAGCACTAAACCAGATAACAGAACTACACCCAGGGCATTAGATAATATTGACTGTAATGCTGTTTTAAAGTGGACCTGTGTGTTGAGAGACAGCCTTACAAGACTATCTGCAAATATATAGAGCTGAGTATATTTTTCTGTATTATTCTGTATTATAGAGCTAAATTGTTGCTTAGATATCTGTTGTCTTAGTGTTCTGCAAATATACAGAGATCAGTATATATATTCTTGGTTTTTATAATTTGCACTCTGAATCCTCACATCTCTGTTGAAACTTTTCCCCACCCCCCCTCCCTGTTCTTGGTAGTAGTTTAAATTTGGTGGCTTTTGCAGTGCCCGCCCCACTGTAGATTTGATCTAGGACACTCCCCCAGTCCCATCTCTTTATCGCATTCTACCTAATAAACCCTTTCTGCACTTGCTTTTAGTCCTTTTTAATTTAATTACATTTTTTCAAACTGTGTGTGGACTAATATTGCTACATACTCAAGTGTACCAGCTTGCACTGCATGTGAATTGTTTTTACTACTGTTTTTGCTGCTTTTCTGAAAAAAAAAATTGTAAGCCTGTTTCCTACCTTTCCTGTAATTAGTGTTCCAGATACAGATTTGCTGTATCCAGGACTATTTGTAAGCTTCTGAGCCCCCAAGCCTTTCGGTGTTGGAGGGAAGCCTTCTAGCTTATCAGTGGGAGTGGTAAGCACTAGGTAACCTGTCTACCACATAAGGAGTGGTTCTGGCCCAGAATTTGTAGTTATTGGCCGTTTGGGCGGTCTTCCATCTCTCTCAACTTTCTGATTTGAAGGCCTGCATTTGCACTTGTTTCTGTCCTGTAACTCCTGGGCCCATCTCATTTGCTCACTCAAAAAAAAAAAAAAAAATATCTGCTTTTACTGTATTTGTGTTTCTTCCTACTTTATTTTGCTTTTGCGTCATCTTAAAAGTACTCAATTGTATTTATTACTGCTTGGTGTAACTCATTCTAAGCCTTTTAGTTTAAGCACTTGGGCTTCAGACCAGTTGTTTTACATTAGGAAGGTTTGTGGTCTATTTATTACTGCTTGGTAGTAACTTGATTAAAGTGTAGCTATCATTCTAAGTCTTTTGGATTAAGCACTTGGGCTCCAGACCAGTTGTTTTACATTAGGAAGGTTTGTGGCCTGCACTGTGGTGGCAGGACAGGTAGCTTACATCCTTCTAAGTTGGGAACTGCTGATTGAGGGCTCAGTGTCTGTTATTCTAAAAGTGTATTAATTCTGGTTTAAGCACTTGGGCTTCAGGCCAGTTGTTTTCCATTAAGAAGGTTTGTGGTCTGCACTGTAGTGGCAGAACAGGTAGCTTACATCCTTCTAAGTTGGGAACTGCTGATTGAGGGCTCAGTGTCTGTTATTCTAAAAGTGTATTAATTCTGGTTTAAGCACTTGGGCTTCAGGCCAGATATTTTACATTAAAAGGGTTCGTGGTCTGCACTCTTGTGGGAGGAGAGGCTAGACTCTGCCCTTCTGAACTGGGAATTTCTGGTTAAAGGCTTATAGTGCCTGCATATTTGTACTGCTTCTTACTGAAATTGGCACACCTTGTTTGCTGTAGCATAGACTAGATCCAGGCCTGCTGAATCTAGCTTTGTTTGTATAACTTGAGCACTAATCCAGGCATTCTTTAAAGTATTCAATTGTATCTATTACTGCTTGGTAGTAACTTGATTAAAGTGTAGGTATCATTCTAAGTCTTTTGGAATAAGCACTTGGGCTTCAGACCAGTTGTTTCACATTAAGAAGGTTTGTGGCCTGCACTGTGGTGGCAGGACAGGTAGCTCACATCCTTCAAGTTGCGAACTGCTGATTGAGGGCTCAGTGTCTGTTATTCTAAAAGTGTTAGTTCTGGTTTAAGCACTTGGGCTTCAGGCCAGTTATTTTACATTAAGAAGGTTTGTGGTCTGCACTCTTGTGGGAGGAGAGGCTGGACTCTGCCCTTCTGAGCTGGGAATTTCTGGTTAAAGGCTTATAGTGCCTGCATATTTGAACTGTTTCTTACTGAAATTGGTACACCTTGTTTGCTGTAGCATAGACTAGATCCAGGCCTGCTGAATCTAGCTTTATTTGTATGCTTGTTGTTTGTTTGCTTGTTATTTCCCTGAAATGCTAATTCCACCTAAAACGTGGCTTTTCAGTGCTTCTGTGGATCCCTAGTGATATCTGCATTGCTTACTGTACTTATTTCCTTGTTTCACTTGAAAGAAAGTTACTGTTTGTCATTTTTGCATTTAAGTTACCTGTAACACATTGCATTTAAGTTACCTGGAACTTGCTCACTAAAGCAATTATAGAAGTCAGCACTAAAATATTAAAAGCACTACACCCTCACAAACTCCCCTTGAGTATCTTGTTCCCCATTGGCCCTTTTTTCAATTATAAAGGAATTCCCAATACTATCCTAGCATGTCCAAAGGTCAGTTGTCAATCTCCTCTCCGGTCCAGCTGGTGAATCTGGGAATCTTGACGCAATGTTACAACTGCCTTATGTACACAGACAACCCTCTCCTCCTCCCAACAAATTCCAATACATGTGAGAGATGCAACCATATAGCCATACTGGAGGCTAAGCTCTCTCAACTCAGTACTGGCGAAACCAGTCAGGAGGAGAAGGAAACCACACTCACTATAATTCCAGTCTCACAAAGACCTACCACGACAGCAAACCAAACACATAAACACACAAAAACATACTTGGAGGCTCTAAATAAAAATCTGCCTAAGCAGCAGAGACCTCCAAAGCAGACACCCAAGCAACCACTACCCCAAAACAAAACACGTGCAACACATAGCTCACAAAGCCAGTGTGCCATCGTCAGGCACTGTGACGTCCCACTCACCAGGCTGAACAAGGAGAAGGTCACGGTGAGCTGTCTGTCGGGGGCTAGGATCCGCCACATAACACAAGCACTCTGGTCACTCCAAGGCAAGTACAAATATGACTCAGTTATTGTCCATGCTGGTGTGAATGACCTGAGATGTACCTCCCTGGACTACATGAAAAGAGACATAGAGGAGCTCTCTGAGCATGTAGCCCAGGGTGGTATGACCCTGACCTTGAGTAGCATCTTACCTTCACCAAGAATGATGCCATAATATGAAGACAAGATTATCAATTTCAACAATTGGCTTAAGTATTAGTGTCATTCAAAGGGGATCCAATGCCTGTCAGCCTGGGATGACATGCTCGACAAGCCACGATGCTTCGCTACGGACGGCTTGCACCTGTCACCCCTGGGCTTTTGGATATTGGCAAAGGCTCTTGCTTCCCCCATAGTGCCTTTTTTAGGCAAGGCTCAAAAGACAAACCCACCTCCATAGCTATCACAAGGGATAAGAAACTAAGAGTAATGCTACTCAACGCCAGAAGTCTAAACCTCAAGAAGCATGCACTCAAAACTCTCCTTAGCATGGAGAACATCGATATCTGTGCAGTAACAGAAACCTGGTTCAAGGCTCCCGAGAGCACCCCAGTACTACCAGGTTATACCTCATACCATGCTTTTTGGCCCCAAAACTTGGACCGAACCACAAAAGGAGGGAAAGTATCATTATTCGGCAAAGATACCCACACCTCCAGGTTGGTGGCACAGCACGAAGCATCAGAGACTATCCATGTGCAACTAACAGTGGGTAAAACTGCCTTCCAGTTTATAGCCTGCTACAGACCACCCTCCCAAACCCAGGAACCCCACTCGGCCTTCCTGAGAACACTGGAAAATATGAAGGTCTCTCCAAACACCATTATATTGGGCAACTTCAACTACCCAAACATAGACTGGGAGCATTACTCTAGCTCCAAAACCCTAGCCCAAAGGTTCCTAGAATTTATAAACTCAAATGCTATGGAACAACTTGCTACCACTCCCACAAGAGGGGAAAACATACTGGACCTGATCATCACCAACATGGGGACTCTATGCTCCAGACCAGAAGTGTATCCCTCACTGGTAAGATCAGACCATAAACTAATCTCACTGGATATTCACATCCCGACTCCACCCCCTGCCCTGAAAACCACAGTGAAAAACTTCTTTAAAGCAAATTTCACACTCCTTAAAACCGAGGTGGAATCCTTCAAAGCCCCCGGGCCTGTGGAAAATATGGCCCAGACCCCAGAATCCTTTATAAACGCATTCTATGAACACCTTCAGGAATGCATGGATCATGCAATCCCAAATAAAACTAAGACCCAATCCTCCAAAGGCAGACGTCCTGTCTGGTGGACCCCAGCCATAAACAAACTATACAATAGAAGGAGGAAGCTACTACATGATAGAGCAAAATCCCAAAAAGGGAAGGCATCTCTGATCAGTATTAGCAAAAAACTACGGGCACTCATAAAATTGTCTAAGGCCAGCTTCGAGAGAAAAATTGCACAGGACACTAAGGATAATCACAAGGCTTTCTTTAGTTATGTTAGGAACCTGGGTGGGAATTCCCAGATATGCTCAGAAGTAGTCTAAAATGACAAAAAATACACCGAACCCACAGACATTGCCAACATCCTAGCTGACAGGTTCAGCGCAAACTTCTCCCCCACCTCCCCACCAAAAGGGAAAATATCTATCCCAGCAGAATGCTGCCCCCCTGACATCTCAGATGCTCAAGTAAGAGCTGCCCTCTATAAAGCAAAAAACACAGCATCAATGGGACCAGACAGTGTCCCGGGCTGCGTCCTACATGATCTCCAAGAAGAGCTAAACCCAAACATAAAACTACTGCTCAATCTCAGCCTTACTACAGGATATGTACCCAAAGAGTGGCATACAGCAACAGTGGTCCCTCTCCACAAAGGTGGTGCCTCAAACGGATCCTGGAAACTATCGCCCCATAAGCCTGACTATCTTGGTCTGCAAAGCTATGGAAAGGATCATCATGGACCTCATAAATAAAGATATTGGGGACCTACAGACACTGGATCCTACCCAGTTCAGCTTTTTAAGGGCAGATCCTGTCTCTTAAACCTGGTTGATTTCTTTGAAACAGTTACCAAGGCCATTGACGAGGGGAAGGTGGTCCACACAGCCTACTTGGACCTCGCAAAAGCTTTCGATACAATACCCCACTCGGGCATTACAGATAAGCTCACCAGCTTAAATATAAACCCCTATGTCACTAGATGGGTTGCAAACTGGCTCAAGGACAGAGCCTACATGGTTAGAATTGCTGGAGCCATGTCAGACTCCAAACCAGTTACAAGTGGCATCCCACAAGGCTCAGTCCTGGGACCTCTCTTGTTCGGTATATATTTCTCGGAGGTACAGGCCAACACGGAAGGACTGTGGCTGACCAAGTTCGCAGATGACTGCAAACTGGGCGCCATAATCGACTCTCCAGCCGACACAAGCATCCTCCAAAAGAGCCTCATAGAAACAGACAACTGGTGCCAGGCCATGGCCTCAAGCTAAACGCCAAAAAGTGTATAGTCATCCCCTTTGGCAAAAACAAAGTGCCCACAAATTACCACATAGGTGGTAATCCATTAAGTACAGAAGAAGTAATTAGGGACCTGGGGACCCAAGTTGATAGCAATCTCTCATTTGACAACCACGTGGCCAAAGTGGTTAGAAAAACATTTTATATAGCCCACCTAATCATGAAGGGATTCACATCTAGATCAGGGGAGGTCATCGTGCCTCTTTACTCATCCCTCATCAGGCCCATAATTGAGTACAATGCCCCTTTTGGGATGTACCTTACCAGACACCTGCAGCAACTGGAAAGACCCCAAAAGTACCTCACCAAAAGGATCAAAGGGCTCAAACAAATGCCATATGCTGCCCGGTTAAAGAAACTCCAGCTCTACTCAGTGGCATACTGCCTGCTCAGAGGCGATCTGTGCCTGATGTATAAAGCCATGTCCAACCCAGAATTAATGGACATGCTGCACCTCAGAAAATCCAAATCCCATCGAGCTATGCGCTCGAGAGACTTGAACCTCAGCACTGAAATAAATAGGACATGCTGGAGGGACAGATTCATAACCCAGAGGCTCCCTTCACTCTGGAATAAAATCCCCGTCCAGGTTAAGCAGAGTCCCTCAATGACTCTCTTCAAGAGGAATCTTGATGAGTGGATGGGAGATCATAGGTTTATCCCGGGTATCACTTCTGTGTCACTGTTAGACAGAGGCACAGTATACTAACCTCGAAAAAGGGCATAGCAAAATTAATTTAAAATGGGTGGCGAAAGCCAAACACACTCTGGCTAGGCTTATAAATGCCCTAGGGCAGATAGCCTAGTATGAACCTATGAACCTATGAACAAGCTGTGTGGATATAGAATAATCTTCTTATTCTCCTTTTGGCTGCGCCCATTAGGGGTTGCCACTGTGGATCATTGGTCATCAGAACGAGTGGCAGTTGGGTTGCCAGCCCGGTGCCCAACCTTCCTCAGAAGGCAAGACACACA
Source organism: Protopterus annectens (assembly GCF_019279795.1). Taxonomy (NCBI): domain Eukaryota; kingdom Metazoa; phylum Chordata; order Ceratodontiformes; family Protopteridae; genus Protopterus; species Protopterus annectens. Next base: position 237,468,703 of record NC_056732.1, on the reverse strand, counting down.
CACACACCTATGGCTAGTTTAGAATGTCCAATCCACCTGCAGCATGTCTTGGGGAATGTGTGAGGAAACTGATGCACCTGGAGGAAACCCACACATACACAGGGAGGACATGCAGACTCCACACAGAAGGCAGCCCAGACAAGAATCAAACCAGAGAAACTCTTGTTGTGAGGCGACAATGCTAACCTCTGTACCACTGTGCCACCCTGTGTGGATATGGAATCAATGTGGTGTAAGTTTAAGCAGAATATAGTCAATTTCCTTAGAAGTACACATCCCATTAAAAAGAATGGATTGTGGTACACGTAACTTGGTCACCATTTGGAGAAAGGTAGAAAGGCAGGGTATTTGTGAAGACACAGAATAGTTTCATGATTAGGCTAACCTCAGGGCAGAGAGAGAGAGACAGAGAGTGTGTGTGTGTGTGTGTGTGTGTGTGTGTGTGTGTGTGTGTGTGTGTGTGTGTGTGTGTGTGTGTGTGTGTGTCTATGAACTCGTATAATTTCATTATTAAAGTTACTATGCCTTTTACTTCTCGTCAGTGAAATATTGCACATCATAAATGTGCATAGATATTTTCTTTTGGGAGGCATGCTTTGCCTGTAATTGGAGAACTACATGACTTGTGCACTATCACTGGCATGCATAGTCTGTGGCTGTTGATGAAAATATTTGCCCAAGAGCAACATGACTCCTTACAGACTCCTCACTTCTCACTTGCCATTTTTAGCATTTACAGGTTTGAAAAACATGACAAGCTGTACTGCTTCTATGTAGTAGTTTACCTGGTAGATGCTTCCCAGTTCTGGCCAATGCTGCAGCATTATTTGGTGCATGCTGTTTGTCTCTGATGTGTGAATGAAGAACTGAACCAATCACAGGCATATCCAAAAAAAGAGCACCAAGTTTAGGAACTGGTGACCACACACGCTATTTGTGACAGTAAATAGTGAAGGAATCGTCTGCTATTTAACAACATCAAATGATGAGCAGTTAGTTGGCTGCTTCATAGGTTTATATAGGTTTCATAGGTTCATACTAGGCTATCTGCCCTAGGGCATTTATAAGCCTAGCCAGAGTGTGTTTGGCTTTCGCCACCCATTTTAAATTAATTTTGCTATGCCCTTTTTCGAGGTTAGTATACTGTGCCTCTGTCTAACAGTGACACAGAAGTGATACCCGGGGTAAACCTACGATCTCCTATCCACTCATCAGGATTCCTCTTGAAGAGAGTCAATGAGGGACTCTGCCTAACCTGGACTGGGATTTTATTCCAGAGTGAAAGGAGCCTCTGGGTTATGAATCTGTCCCTCCAGCATGTCCTATTTATTTCAGTGCTGAGGTTCAAGACTCTCGAGCGCGTAGCTCGATGGGATTTGGATATTCTGAGGTGCAGCATGCCCATTAATTCCAGGTTGGACATGGCTTTATACGTCAGGCACTGATCACCTCTGAGCAGGCGGTATGCCACTGAGTAGAGCTGGAGTTTCTTTAACCAGGCAGCATATGGCATCTGTTTGAGCCCTTTGATCCTCTTGGTGAGGTACTTTTGGGGTCTTTCCAGTTGCTGCAGGTGTCTGGTAAGGTACATCCCAAAAGGGGCATTGTACTCAATTATGGGCCTGATGAGGGATGAGTAAAGAGGCACAATGACCTCCCCTGATCTAGATGTGAATCCCTTCATGATTAGGTGGGCTATATAAAATGTTTTTCTAACCACTTTGGCCACATGGTTGCCAAATGAGAGACTGCTATCAACTTGGGTCGACAGGTCCCTAATTACTTCTTCTGTACTTAATGGATTACCACCTATGTGGTAATTTGTGGGCACTTTGTTTTTGCCAAAGTGGATGACTATACACTTTTTGGCGTTTAGCTTGAGGCCATGGCTCTGGCACCAGTTGTCTGTTTCTATGAGGCCCTTTTGGAGGATGCTTGTGTCGGCTGGAGAGTCGATTATGGCACCCAGTTTGCAGTCATCTGCGAACTTGGTCAGCCACAGTCCTTCCGTGCTGGCCTGTACCTCCGAGAAATATATACCGAACAAGAGAGGTCCCAGGACTGAGCCTTGTGGGACGCCACTTGTAACTGGTTTGGAGTCTGTGAACTTGGTCAGCCACAGTCCTTCTGTGTTGGCCTGTACCTCCGAGAAATATATACCGAACAAGAGAGGTCCCAGGACTGAGCCTTGTGGGATGCCACTTGTAACTGGTTTGGAGTCTGACATGGCTCCAGCAATTCTAACCATGTGGGTTCTTTCCTTGAGCCAGTTTGCAACCCATCTAATGACATAGGGGTTTATATTTAAGCTGGTGAGCTTATCTATAATGCCCGAGTGGGGTATTGTATCGAAGGCTTTTGCGAGGTCCAGGTAGGCTGTGTGGATCACCTTTCCCTCGTCAATGGCCTTGGTGACTGTTTCAAAGAAACTGACCACATTTAAGAGGCAGGATCTGCCCTTAACAAAGCCGAACTGGGTAGGATCCAGTGTCTGTAGGTCCGCAATATCTTTATTTATGAGGTCCATGATGATCCTTTCCATAGCTTTGCAGACCAAGCTAGTCAGGCTTATGGGGCGATAGTTTCCAGGATGCGTTGAGGCACCACCTTTGTGGAGAGGGACCACTGTTGCTGTACGCCACTCTTTGGGTACATATCCTGTAGTAAGGCTGAGAATGAACAGTAGTTTTATGTTTGGGTTTAGCTCTTTTTGGAGTTCATGTAGGATGCAGCCCGGGACGCCGTCTGGTCCCATTGATGCTATGTTTTTTGCTTTGGAGAGGGCAACTCTTACCTGAGCATCTGAGATGTCAGGGGGGCAGCACTCTGCTGGGATAGATATTTGCCCTTTTGGTAGGGGGGGGGGGGTTGCCCTGAACCTGTCAGCTAGCATGTTGGCAATGTCTGTAGGTTCGGTGTATTTTTTGTCATTTTGGACTCATTCTGAGCATATTTAGGAATTCCCACCCAGGTTACTAACATAACTAAAGAAAGCCTTGTGATCATCCTTAGTGTCCTGTGCAATCTTTCTCTCGAAGCTGGCCTTAGACAATTTTATGAGTGCCCGTAGTTTTTTGCTAATACTGATCAGAGATGCCTTCCCTAAAAGCTGGACAGTAGAGGTCTCCCTCTTCTTAAATAAAGGGACTGACATAATTTATTCTGCTCGATACCTGCAGCAGAAAAAATACAGTGCGCTCCATGCATTTTAAAAAGGAATGTTTATGTGTGACTTTAAGATATTCATTAGTGTGACACTTACAAAGTGAATCTTAGAAAATGTACTAATATCTTGGAAAATGGTAGAATTCAAATGTTGTCACAAAATGACTACAGATAGCCGCTTGGGTGATGCAGAGAAATAAAGGCCTGACTATGGCCTGGGTGGGAGGACATTCGATGGCAATCCCTAAAGGGAGGCTTGATAAGCATGGAAGGCAGGCCAGGGAGTGGGCAGGGTATATAAATAATAAAAGCAGAGACAGCCATGTCCCTAAGATGCCCTTAGCATCCACAATCGTTCCAGCAATACCAGAGTAAGTACAGGGGTAAGAGATAAGATGGTAGACTCTGTCATGGATGTGAGCAATGTCAGCCAGGCCAGTTAAAATGATGTCCCAAGGGGGAACCAAAAATATAAAAATTAAAAAAAAAAAGAATGTAAGTAGATCAGTGGAGTAGTGGTAATGCAAAGTACTTATAAGCATGTGGTCCAACGTTAAACAATATGGTGGAATTATTACTGTGTAGTGCACAGCCACAGAAATATTTTCTGTGTTGGCTTGTAGGCATGTGTAAACACAATACTGACGTATCAACATCAGAACCGAAATGTAGGTTAACACAGTAATGATTCTAAAAGATTCAGAAGCTTGGAGAGGTTGGAAAGCCTGGAATTTTTGAAGAAGAGTCAAGCTGGAGCCAAGCCAATGTGCTGGCATGGCTGTTAGAGCTCATTCACAGACAACTGAGCTGAAGCCAGCAATGAAAAATGCAGAGAAAAAAATATAATGGGTCATACACATAAAATCAGAAAATCTCTCTTTATTCTAGACACAGTATTTTTTTTCCTCATGTCATAACAGCAGACCAATGAAATGATCAGAGTCATTGTAAGTTTATCAGATTAAATGTTTAAAGTAGACATTTTCTTTGTGAAGCAAAAGTCAAAGACAGAACACCCAAATAGCTCTACTACTACTGACGGCTTCTCAGTATAAAGGATCACTTCAGCAAATTTCTCAAAATAATTTATATTGACTCTAAGCTACAAGAGGCACTCACCTGGTGGTTCTAGCTGTAAAGTCATATCTTCACATTATGTAGTTTATTGCATGCAACTCTAAAGTAATTAAGTGTGTGTGTGTGTGTGTGTGGGGGGGGGGGATAAGTCCAGAAACTAAAACAAAAAAAATCCTTTATTCAGGAATATTTTAGGACATTACTGTATACAGCATAAAACACAGAAGTACAATCACAATGGAAACCAAGTATAATGAAAAATGTCAGACTTTTGGCAGTAAAGACATATAAACTAAAACCATACCTATTTTTGAAAAAGCTGTATGTCCTTTAACTTTTTGTTTGATTATGAAATTTGCAGGTAACAACACAGTGATCATCTTCAAAATGAATATAAACTCCTTCTGTATCCTCATAAATTTCAGTGCATCTTGAGCTATTCCAGACTAGAGGACTGCATCACCATCCTGATTTACATGGCAGAGAGTGACATTTTTTTTATCGGGTTCTTATTACATGAACAAACTTTTCAAAGTTTGAATGTCATATGGTCAACACCATATGATCGAACTTTGAAAAGTTCTAAAGTTAAATGTAACGGCGCCATACGGTGCAGAATGGGAGAATTTCCCTTTTCTGCACTGAAGTGCGATCTCAGAGTTGGTAAATTTAAGTGGGGGGGGGTGCAGCCCCCCTGCTCGGAGGGTTAAGGTAAGTTTTTTTTTTTGATGTTTTATTATATATTTGAAGTTTCAAACTTCAATTACATGTTGTCGAACATATGGGATTCGAAGTTTTGAAACTTTGAATATATAATATAGACTCTTTTTTCTTGGTTGGTGAATTTGTTTTGTGATTCTTGTTTAAAGACTTAGTACACATTAGTTTCACCTGACCAAATGAGAAATGGTCAAACAATCCCCCCACCCTATAGAAACTATGGGCAATAGAACTAGATTTCCTAGCTATAACAGGCCATATATCAGTTACCCTAAAACAGCTTACAATAAAAAGATTCAAGGACTTCTGATTAACATATTTGGGTATAAAACACAAAGTCCTTGTGGAATGTGCCTCTTATGATAGAGGACTGGGGAGTCCTCACAAATACAAAAATCACATTGTTCTTTAGAACAGATACTACCCCTCCAACAAATTACATCAATACACCTTCAAAATCCTATAAATTTCCTTTAACTTTGTACACCCCCACCCCCAATATGATATCACTTTCTGCAAAGTTCTGATGTCAAACTGAGAAGGATCAAAACAACAGCCACAGTATCATAGTTCAAAATGCTGCACTGCCCTCCCATTCATCATGTACTGACCATGTACTTTTAGGTATAGAGTGTCTCCACAGCCCTAAACCAAAAAAAGACAACCACTTTCTGTGCTCACTTCTGATGCCTGAATGTATAAAATGTGAAAGATAAAACTAGTCGGTGGGAAACTTTGAATATAGGTTTTTGGTGAGGCTTATCATGGTGTGCTACCTAATTGCCTAATTACGTATGAGCAACAGTAATTTACTTCAAGATGTGCTTAGGCACATATACTCAAAACACACAGTGGTCCAGCAGAATGTGTCTCATCTATATATATATATATATATATATACACACATATACACACACATACATATATATATATATATATATAGTTACAGGTCGGGTTCAGGTAAGGATGTGATTGTGTAGACGTGAGGGTTAGGGTGGGTATGTGAGTTAAGGTTAGGGTGCGGGTGACGTGACTGTGCAATAGTGACCGACCTTGGGGTTAGGGTTTGGGTTAAGGTAAGTGGATAGTTAGTGGTGTATGTATAGTTTAGTGTAAGGTTAGGTGTATGTGTGTGGATTGCTGTTTGTTTGGTGTGCTTGTGTTTTGTGTGTGTGTGTGTGTGTGTGTGTGTGTGTGTGTGTGTGTGTGTGTGTGTTTTGAAACAGCAATTTTTTTTTTCCCTAGGAAAAAAGTTTCTGTTCTAAATGTTCGAGGTTTTAAATTTTCGATTCATAGGGTTCGATATTAGAACACTCGAAATTATGAATGTTCGGTGTTCTAATATAGACCCTACCTGCACTCCCCCCAAAAATGGTATCCACATTTTATACATTTCTGATGTCTGAATGAGTAGAAAATGAGAAACATAACAGACACAATTAACATATTTGAACTTGCTGCTGTCACTCACATACACTACCCACCAACAATCCGTATAATTTTGCCACTTGTTATGTAATGATACTATGCAGTCACATGCAGGGTGCCTTCACACTTCTTCTTCTTTCGGCTGCTCCCATTAGGGGTCGCCACAGCAGATTAACTGTTTCCATTTCTTCCTGTCCTCTGCATCTTGCTCTTTCACACCAACCACCTGCATGCCCTCTCTCACCACATCCATAACCCTTATCTTAGGCCTTCCTCTTTTCCTGTTACCTGGCAGCTTCATCCTTAGCATCTTTTTCCCAATAATTAAGAATGGTAGGACACTGCTGAAGTTTCTTCCTCCTTTATTAAAACACACAAATTGCCAAGGATGAGCGCTTTCGGGTAATTAGAAGTTATGTACTTACCATAACGTTCCATCTGAGTAGGTGTATTCATTTGTCTGCAACCTGTGGGTATGGATCCGATATCGGATCCGAACCGGCATGGTTTATCCAGCTATGGATCCGAGCTCCTAGCTCCTCCCCTCACCCATAATGCCCTGCTCTCCCTACATGACCTCAGATCGAGTTTGCCCTGTATCAAATACCCTAATAAAGGGTAACACACTCTATGCAGGAAACTGACAAGGCCAGGGGGATAGGAGGGCGGGATGGTTGCAGACAAATGAATACACCTACTCAGATGGAACGTTATGGTAAGTACATAACTTCTAAATCTGAAGTAGGAGATTCATTTGTCAGCAACCTGTGGGACAGAGTCCCCAGCTACCTGAATCTTGGGCCGTCATGGAAGGATATTCCGGAGCACCACGGAGCCAAAGGATGCTCTACCTCTAGACGTGATATCCAGCTTGTAATGAGAAATAAAGGTATGAGATGAAACCCAAGTGGCCGCTGAACAAATGTCATCCAGAGGTATCCTAGCCTTAAAGGCTGCTGAGGTAGAAACGGACCGGGTTGAATGAGCATGAACTCCGTCCGGTGCGGGCCTCCCAGAAGCTTGGTAAGCTAATAAAATACACTGGGAAATCCATCGTGACAAGAAGACTTTTGAAATTGGTTTACCCAGATTAAATTTGGCAAAGGAAATGAACAACTGATCGGATTGCCTGTGACCAGCTGTTCTGTTAAGATAAAAACGAAGCTGCCTGTGAACATTCAATGAATGCAGCTTGTACTCGCCTTTGTTCTGATAGTTAGGAAAGAAAACAGGGAGGTTGATGGACTGATTAATGTTTGCTTCTGAAGCTACCTTAGGGAGAAAAGAGGGAGTGATCCTGAGGTACACACGGTCCGGATGGAAGATCAAGTAAGGCGGCTTTATGGAAAGGGCTTGAAGTTCCGAAACTCTTTTGGCTGAAGTAATGGCTACTAAAAATGCAGTCTTAAGAGATAAGAATTTTAGATCTACAGTGGCCGCAGGCTCGAAGGGGGGAGCGGTCAAGGCCTGAAGAACCAAAGAAAGATCCCATGGTGGAACCGCCTGTTTGACAGGGGGTCTAAGCAGAAAGGTGCCTTTTAGGAAGATTTTACATAACTTGGCAGACATAAGAGGTCCAGAGTCATGACCAACATGATAATGAGAAATGGCCGCTAGCTGAACTTTGACCGTGGAACTACTGGTGCCATCATTAAAAAGAGTGGTAAGGAAATCTAGGACCACGGGAAGGGGTACCGAGAAGGGATCTAGACCTTGCCGCTCCGCCCAGATGGAGAATCACTTCCACTTACTGCGGTAAGTTTTTCTGGTAGAGGGTTTGTGCGCCGCTACCAGGATAGCCTTAACGGGAGATGAAATACCGGGAGTCCTAATTAGGAGTGGAACTGGAGCAGCCAAGCAGTTAGCTTCAGGTTGTCCAGGTTCGGAGATGGTAGGTTCGATGGGTGTGTTATCAGATCCGGGATGGGATCTAAAATCCAAGGTGGATTCACTGAGTGAGACCTCAGGTAAGGGAACCAGATCTGCCGAGGCCAGAATGGGGCTATGAGGATCATTCTGCACCCCAACCAAGAGGCTTTCTGAAGAACCTGGAGCATCAGAGGAAGAGGGGGGTATGCATACAGAAGACCGGGAGGCCAAGCATGCACCAGAGCGTCCCTCGGGGAATCACCTGGAGGGGGGATTAGAGCGAAAAAACTGTCGCACTTGGTGTTTAAGGGAGATGCAAAGAGATCGCAACAAGGAGTTCCCCACCGTGCGAAGATACATTTCGCTACTTGAGCATTGAGAGACCACTCGTACGGGGAGAGAATGGTGCGACTGAGTTTGTCCGCAAGGATGTTGGACCGACCCGGAATATGCGTTGCGATGAGAAAGCGGTTGGTGGAGATCGCCCATTCCCACACTCTCATGGCTTCCCGACATAAAGGGTAAGACCTGGTTCCCCCCTGTTTGTTGATGTACCAGACCACTGACATGTTGTCCGATTGAATCGCAATTGTTCCCAGGGGAAGAAAGGCCTGCAGTGCTTGCAATGCCAAGAGCACGGCCCTCATCTCCAGAACACTGATATGCAGGGAGGTCTCTGAGTCGTTTCACGTGCCTTGGACCGTCCGTCCCGCAAAGTGCCCCCCCCACCCGAGGCGAGATGCGTCCGTGGTCACTGTGGCAAGGGGGGGAGATGCACAAAAGGGGTGGCCTCCTAGGAGATCCTCTGAATGGAGCCACCACAAAAGAGACCGCTTGCAAGCCTTGCTGATTGCAACGGGATGATGCAGAGGAAGAGAAAGGCAAGACCATTGTACTTGAAGTGTCCACTGAAGTACCCGCATGTTCAAGCGGGCAAGCGGGAGAAGAGAAATCGCTGCCGCCATGGACCCTAGTGCCCTCAGGACCAATTCCGCTGGAACTAAGCTGGAGTGGAGGATGGCCCGCACCTGGAGTCGAAGATTCCGAATTCTGTCGGTTGTGAGGAAGGCTCTTAACTTCCTTGTGTCTAACCTGGCACCTATGAAATCTATCAGCTGAGTAGGGGCCAGGTTGGACTTTGCTACATTTATTGTGATACCTAGCCAGGGAGCTAGTTGAAGAAAGGAGTCCCTTGCTAAAGATAGTAGATGCCTTGTTGGGGCGGTGAGAAGCCAGTCGTCCAGGTACGGAAAGACCTGCACCCCCTGAAGCCTCAGATGGGCCGCAACCACTGCTAGTACTTCGGTGAACACCCTGGGGGCTGTGGTGAGACCAAAGGGAAGGACCCTGAACTGGTAGTGACTGGCTCCCAGCCGGAAGCGAAGAAACCTCCTGGACCATCTGTCCATTAGTATGTGGTAGTATGCGTCCTTGAGGTCTATGGAGCACATCCAGTGATTCTCTCCCAGAAGGGGGAGGATAGATTGTAAAGTGACCATCCGGAACTTCTCCTTGGGAACTGCCAGGTTTAATAAGGACAGATCTAAAATGGGTCTTAGGTCCCCCGTCTTTTTTGGCACTAAAAAGAACCTGGAGTAGAACCCTGATCCGATCTGGTCTGGGGGGACGGGCTGGATGGCTCTTTTCCTCAGCAGATAGCCAATTTCTGCTGAAGCGGCCTCCCTCTGAACGGGTGGAACGTCGGGGAGGGATTTTGGTTTCAGGACACGAAGAAAGGGGATTTTGTATCCTCTGGATATGATACGGAGGACCCAGTGGTCTGCTGTTATGGACTCCCATGCCGCTAGGTGCTCCAAAAAACGCCCCCCCCGACTGCCTCCAGAGTGGAGCAGTTGGGCAACCCCTCAGGGTTGCTGCGCGGGCCGCTCAGAGAAAGGTTCTCTGGACCCGAAATTCCTGGGAGCCCCTCTGCCCCTGGGGCGGCGTCCGCCCTGTCCTCTTCTGCCATGGAAGGACTGGTTGTCCGGAGCGGGTTGGGATTGCTGCGACTTCCGGAACCACATCTTCTTCTGGCCCTTTTGGTTCCTAGAGTAGGACCTCTGGGGCACAGAGAAGCGGACTCCGACAGCAGACAGTGTCTTCCCGTCCTTCTCGTTCTGGACCAAGGTGTCGCGAACCGTCTTGCCAAAAAGGGCAGAACCATCAAAGGGGGCGTTCACGAAAGACGCCTTGAAGGGCTCCGTGAAATCGCAATGGCGGAGCCAGGCCTGACGTCTCGTGACTAGGCCTACTCCTGCAGCTCTAGCGGCTCCCTCAGTAGCATGGGAAAGCAACCGCATAGAGGTATTTGTAACAGACCGAAGAGTGGCCATACGGGTAGAGTGCAACACTTTGTCCTCCTCCGACATGGACTCTGGGGGGGATGCAGCGTATTCTTTAATAAGATCGCGCTGCATCCTAATAACATGTGCCAGATAGTTGAGCGCCCTCACTGAGAAGGTCGCTGAACTAAACATTTGCTTCCCCAAGCGGTCCATCATCCGAGACTCCTTGCTCGGAGGATGGACTGAGGGACTCTCCTGGGCGAGTTTCCTCTTGGTGGCTGCTGCCGTCAACATGGCATCTACCGGAGGACCCTTACTCCAGTGGGCACGTTCAGCAGGGGGGCTGAGAATCCTGTCTGGCCTTTTGGGAATTGGCTCCACGGTGTCCGGTTCCTTCCACGCCCTGGTGGTAATGAGGTCCACCAGGGGGTCGGCAGGAGGGGACACCCAAGAGGTAGACGGGCCCGCTTCGAATGCCTCCAAGAACACGGACTCGTCCGAAGAAGACTTTGGGGCAGACCACCCACCTCTTATACGAAGCATTTCCATAATGTCTCCAAAGGAGACATCCTCGGGGGGTGATCTTGGGGAGCCTTCCCCTTCCTCCAAGTCTGTGTCTTCAGTTAAAGACTCGGGGGAGTCTATGTGCCTCCTTTTACATGTGTGCTTGCGAGGTGCCTCCTCGGGGGGGCTGTCCGAGGAACCCTCCCAAGCAGTGTCTAGTTCCACAGGAACTGCTTGGGGCGTCGAAATGGGCTGTCCCAGTGGCCGGGTGATGGAAGCCTGACCCAGAGCAGATGGAGTGCGGGACGGAGCCGAAGCAAGTGCCGGGGGTCCGGATGCCCTCAACAGAGCCCTCTCCACTACATCAAAAGCTGAAGGGGAGCCGGCCTCGACCAAAGGATCCGACAGTCGGCTCCCCCTCGGATCCGAGGAGTGGATCGGAGCCGGCGCCGAGCCCCTCGGATCCGAGGGGCCAGTGCGCTCCGACACGGACGGCGCCGAAGGCACACTGAGTCCCTCGGATCTGAAACTCGGGCCAAGGCTCCGAGAGGTCGGATCCGACACACTCGAGGGCAGGGTCAGATCCAAAGTAGCCAGTACTATCGGAGCCGACCCACCCCCGGCTCCAAAGCTGCCCGGCTCCGAGCGCTCCGAACCCGGGTAGCGGGTCGGAGAAGGAGCAATGGGCTTAAAAAAGGGGGTCGAGCTCCCCCCGGGGGGGGGGGGGAGGCAGGATTACTCCCATCTGCATCTGGGCCTGGATGAACCTTCGTATCATCCGGTCCAGATCGGCGTCTGAAAGACTATAAGTGGACCTCGAAGAGGCTACCGAGGTAGGCCTAGAGTACCACCTCGATAGCCTCGAAGGAGGTCGGGCCTCCTCCTCCTCAGGTCCCGGTGAAAAGGTCGGGAACCGGAGCCGAGGAGTAGGAGAACCAGTAGCTAGAGAGGCCGGAGGAGAAGCCCGCTTAGCCGGCGAGGCCGAGACGGACGTCTCAGCCCGCCGCTTGTGGTGCTTCTCTCTCCGGTCCTTCTTCCTAGCTTCCCTGTCCTCCGAACCCAAAGAGGGAGTTTGAGGCCCAGGAGGAGGAGTGGGAGCAGGTAGGGCAGGTACCGCAGGAGCGGTAACTACCAACGGGGCGGAGGCCGAAGCCGAGTCCGGGGGCAAAAGTCCCGCCAAGACCAGCTTCGACCTCCGCTCCTTCAATGCCCTGGGGTTGAACCCTGCACAGATTGAACATCCAGAAGTGAGGTGTTCAACCCCAAGGCATCGAACGCACCGAGTGTGGCCATCAGCAGGGGACAGCTTATGGCCACACTCGGAGCATTTCGAGAATATCGCCTTTGGGGCTTCTGACATTTTTTTTTTTTTTTTTTAACAGAAGAAAAAAAATTAAAAACTAACAAGTTAACTACTCAGACACACTACAGGCCCCAAAGACCACGCACACACAACTACACTACCAGCGAGGGGAGGTAGTTACACAAAAATTTTTGTAAATTAACCAAAAATAGTTTAAAAGGATGGGGAACCTATAACTTTCACACAAAGGTACTATTTAAAGATCGAAAAAACCCTTATTAAATAACAAATTTCCATTTAGCTGTAGGAGCTCAAAGACCAAGCTGTCACCATGAACGCGGCAAACTAGATCTGAGGTCATGTAGGGAGAGCAGGGCATTATGGGTGAGGGGAGGAGCTAAGAGCTCGGATCCATTGCTGGATAAACCATGCTGGTTCGGATCCGATATCGGATCCATACCCACAGGTTGTTGAAAAATGAATCTCCTACTTCAGATCAACCCTTCATCAGATAAACTGAGAACAAACATTCCAACAATTTAAATTATCAACCAGCCAATGAGTTGTCAGTAAACCTTCCGCCTTTTCTGCAGGGCGGGCTTCAAAGGTACTACATCATTTAGCCCTGGATTCCTATGAGCCATCAGCTCCAATATCCATTTAGATTCTAAAGATTCTGTTAGAAGCTTGATATCACCTCCTCTATTATTAGGTACCCCCCTCCATCACGTGTAGATCGGAAGATCCTAAATTATTCTTTACCTATAGCAGTAATATTGGTGACATAAGGGATATAGTCAACAAAAATTGGAATATTTTAAGGAGTGTTTGTTTGATTTGGTTTGGAGGATTGTTGGAATGTTTGTTCTCAATTTATCTGATGAAGGGTTGTTACCCGAAAGCGTTCATCCTTGGCAATTTGTGTGTTTTAATAAAGGAGGAAGAAACTTCAGCAGTGTCCTACCATTCGTAATTTTTGGACTTTGTATTTTTGTCTGGTGGGACTTTGGCTATAGCACAGAACGTTTAATTGGATCTTTTTCCCAATATACTCTGCATCCCTCCTCAGCACATGTCCAAACCAACGTAATCTTGCCTCTCTGGCTTTGTCTCCAAACCTTCCAACCTGGGCTGACCCTTTAATATACTTATTCCTAATCCTGTCCATCCTCGTCACGCCCAGTGCAAATCTTAACATCTTCAAGTCTGCCACGTCAAGCTCTGACTCCTGCCTTTTTGCCAATGCCACAGTCTCCAACCCATATAACATAGCTGGTCTCACTACCCTCTTGTGGACCTTCCCTTTCACTCTTACTGGTACTAGTCTGTCACAAATCACTCCTGACAATCTTCTCCACCTACTCCATCCTGCCTGTACTCTCTTCTTCACCTCTCTTCCACACTCACCATTACTCTGAACTGTTGATCCCAAGTATTTAAACTCATCCACCTTCACCACCTCTACTCCCCTGCATCCTCACCATTCCTCTATCCTCCCTCTCATTCACACACATATATTCTGTCTTAGTCCTGCTGACTTTCATTCCTCTTCTCTCTAGAGCATATCTCCACCTTTCCAGGGTCTCCACAACCTGTTCCCTACTCTCACTACAGATCACAATCTTCACACTTCTACCCCCCAAAAGCCAGCTAATTTCTGGACACATCTCAGATGATTAATTGCAAGAAAAATGAAAGAAGCAATGACCACAGTAATTTACTTCAGCATGTTGCTCTTGGGCAAGCATCTTCATCAACCTCCACAGACTATGCATGCCAATGATAGTGCACAAATCATGTAGTTCTCCGATTTCAGGCAAAGCATCCCTCCCAGTTTGAAGGTCCAACTACTTATGTACATGGTACCAGTGGACATGTTCCTCATATTAAACATTCCTTACCGTATGGTGAAATGTTAAGATGCTTTAGACTTTGTAATGATGAAGAAATATTTAGAAAGGAATTAAAATTAGTTTATAATTCATTTCTTGTGAGAGGATATAGTATATCCTGTATGGAGGAATGTTTGAATAAATTATGGGAACATATTAACAAATGTAGTGAAGTAAATTTGATACAAAAAAGGAGATCTGAAGCAAATATTTCCAAAAAGAAGTGGAAAAAACAAATTCCTGGTGAAGACATATATTTTGTCACTACTTATGGCTGTTATACCCCTGAAGTTGTTAAAAATGTTTCATTGTTTTGGAAATACTTTAGTTCTCTTAATGAGGTTAAGTTATGGTTAAATGTAAATTTAAAATTTTCATACAGAAAAGGTAGGAGTATTAAAGATTTATTGGTGCGAAGTAGATTTAGTGTGCCTATAGATGGCATGGTGGAACAAGTCAGATTAAAAGGAACTTATCAGTGTGGGAAATGCAAGGCATGTAGCTTTGTTATTTGTAGTTTTAATCATATAAATGGCATTCCTTTTAATGTTCATGGTTGTTTTAACTGTAAAACAGAAGGTGTGATTTATGCATTATCATGTCCCTGTCAAAAGTTCTATACTGGGGAGACAAAAAGACCTTTCAAAGTGAGACTATTGGAGCATGTCAGGGACATAATTAATGTTAAGAATGAGAGCCCTGTTGCCCAGCATTTTTTTGAAAAACACAATAGTGATGAAAGGTTGCTCAAAGCTTCAATTTTGGAGCAAGTATCTAATAATGATGCAGATATGTTTAGAATTAAACAGTTATTATTATATAAGGAAACTGTTTATATTTTAAAGTTTAAAACTTTATATCCAAATGGTCTTAATGAAGACTTTAACTGGAGAATGTTGTCTAATTAATTGATTCTTAATATATTGATTGTTTAATTAATTGTATAATTGGTTTAACTTGTATATAAGACCTGGTGGTTTTCATTTGTGTTATACTCCTGGAAGGCGAAGGCCGAGACGTCAGAGTTTTTGTATTTTTCCAAGAATAAATCGCGTTTGGTGAATCCTGCCTTGTTGTTTTTCTACTCTTTCCATTTGGGTGCTGTTGTTCCTGTTTCTCCACAACCTGTTCCCTACTCTCACTACAGATCACAATCTTCACACTTCTACCCCCCAAAAGCCAGCTAATTTCTGGACACATCTCAGATGATTAATTGCAAGAAAAATGAAAGAAGCAATGACCACAGTAATTTACTTCAGCATGTTGCTCTTGGGCAAGCATCTTCATCAACCTCCACAGACTATGCATGCCAATGATAGTGCACAAATCATGTAGTTCTCCGATTTCAGGCAAAGCATCCCTCCCAAAAGAAAATATCTACCTTCTGTGCACAATTATGATGTGCAATTTTTCACTGAAGAGATGTGAAAGGCATAGTAACGTCAGTAATGAAATTCTACTAGTTCACACACACACACACACACACACACACACACACACACACACACACACACACACACACACACACACACACTGCCCTTAGGTTAGCCTAATCACAAAACTATCCTGTGTTTTCACAAATACCCTGCCTTTCTACCTTTCTTCAAATGGTGACCAACTTATGTGTACCACAACGCCTTTAGGTTTGCTAAACCACAAAAATGGCCTCTTTTCACACACAACCTTGCTTACTATAGGGCATTCCACCCCAAGCACTCACAAACAAATAAATAAAAGTGCACTATACTATGGGCGGTATGAAGTGTTACTACTACCAACACATCTACCTGGTTTCCAGCCCTAAAATAAAGAAATTAAAAATAATAAATAAAACAAATAAATCAGTATAACAGAGCTCACAATGGTGCTATACTAATATTTTCATTGATCCCTGGGAAGTTGGTTGCATCTATGAAAATATTAGTATAGCACCATTGTTGAAGTTTAAACACATTGTAGGTTAATAATAATTAAATGTTAAGTGTTTATTTATAAAGTTTTGTTTATTTAGAACTCTAAATTGTCGCTGTGTTAGTTAGGTATAATTCGTTTTTTAATTTTTTAATGAAAAATTTTTAATGAAAAGTTGTTTAATGAATTTTAATAATGGTTGTCTTATAGCCTGTGTCTTTAAAATTTTCATTAATTATTTAAATGTTAAATGTTTAATAGAGTGTGGGTTGTAATAAAAGGGAGTGGGTTATTTGTGCAAGTGTTCTAATGAAATCTTTTACTTTGGAGATGAAACCTAGGTCAACGTTTGTTTCAATAAACCATTTACTTTTCTGGCAAGTAACTCCAGTTTGTTTTGGTTGCTCTTTTTTCTCCTGGACGTTGGATTTATTAGATGAAGCCAATATCATTTAAGCCTGGCCATGAACAAGCGTCCACCCTTAACTGCCAGACTAGTTCTTTTTTCTTCAAATAGAGACCCAATGGCCCACCACCTAGGGTTAATCTTAATGTCATCAATGGCCATATAGTAAAAAATGCTTGGCTAGGGCATTAGACTCCTTACCCTTCCTAATGCTGTATTCAAGCTCATATATACGATCACGGAGTTTTCTCTCTGTTTTACCCACATAAAAACATTTGCAAAACTTACATGTGGCCAAATAAATAATGTTCTTAAAATCACAATTATACTTATTAATAATATTACATTTCCTTCCACTAACCACAAAAATAATTACCAGTCTGTATTTTAATGCAATAAGGGAAATGGCTGGATTTGGACATTGATATATGCATACTACTCTTATTTAACTTAAAATTAATACATTCAAAGATGTTCTTAAAACTCAAACCCTTATGATAAACTGTTCTAGGTTCAGAAGGTAGATTATCCCTTATACATTTCTCACTCATTAGAATATTCCAATTTTTATGAAACACCCACCTGATAATCAAAATTATACGTTGTAAACAAGGCTAGTGTCATCCACCCCACATAACTCTATGGAATTAATACCCTGGTCAACATTCGTACTATTTGCTCCAATAAGCAAAACAGGAGTAAAATTACCTAAAGCCCTTTTATTACTCATTCAGTTATCAACTCATTAATCAAATTAAGTGGGTAACCCCTGTTTTTAAACACTGAACTTAGAAAATCACACTCCTTTTTAAATTCATCATCTTGTGAAACCTATCCCTTCACTATTGATCTATTTTGGTGATAGGGATGTGAGCTGGTAAAGTGCAGGAAAGAGTTAGAATATGTTGGCTTACGATAAATAGTTGAAAGGTATATTTTATTATTTGCATCTTTCTTCAACATTACATTGAAATAGGACAACTGAACATTACTATATTCAACAGTAAACTTCAAAATTGTGTCATATTATTAATGTAGTCCATAAACTGCAAAAGTTCCTCTGAATCACCCTTCCAAACAATACAAATGTCATCCAGGTATATTGTATAGAGTCTAAGTTTAGATTCATAAATACTGTTCAAAACATTTGTCATTCCCAATGGGCCATAACCATGTTGGCAAAAGTACCGCCACACGGAGAGCCCATCCACTCTACTAGTTTGTACAAAATATTTACTCTCAAAATAAATGAAATTATTAGAGAGTACAACATCAAATAATGTCTCATATAAATACAATTTGCCTTGGGGTACACCTTTATCTAGTAAAAATTCCATTACCCACTGCACACCTAAATCCTGGGGAATCACAGTGTACAAGATATTTCACATCAATAGCCACCAATATATCATCCCCATGAAATTCCAAGGCACTGATAGTATGCAAGAAGTCCCATGAATATTTGCATATTTGTACTGCATCCTGTAAAAATCTCCAACTCAATGTCCAAAAGTTTAGCACGTCCTGAAGTTAAGCTATTTCTTCCATCTACTATTAGTCGAAAGGGGGGGTTGAAATACTTTTATGTAATTTAGGAAGTCCAAACATTGTGGGCATCTTGGGTGAAAGCATATTCATGAAATTATACTCATCTACTGTTAAACTTCATTCTATCGGTAAGTCATGCAAGTTTTGCAAATGTTTTTATGTGGGTAAAACAGAGAGGAGACTCCTCGATCATACACATGAGCATAAATACAGCATGGAGTCTAATGCCCTAGCCAAGCATGCTTTGGAATACCCTGAACACTCTTTTTACTATATGGCCATTGATGACATTAAGATTAACCCTCGGGGTGGGCCAATGGGTCTCTATTTGGAGAAAAAAGAACTAGTCTGGCAGTTAAGGCTGGACACTTGTTCATGGCCTGGCTTAAATGATATTAGCTCCATCTATTGTCTATTGAGACTGAAAGCTTTGGAACAATGATTTTTTAATATTACATTGATCATAATTAATTTTTTTATATTTTGCCAATATTATGATTGAATAGTCTTGCAACTTTTATGCAGATTTTTGATAGTATCTAGTTTATAGGTTTTATAGTTTATAGGTTTTATATAATGTGTACCTTTTCATACATGTGCAAATTTTTTGTTGAAGAGAAAGTGGCTGATTTAATGTTTTAGGATAATTAGTTCTTTTATTTGAAACTGTTTAAATTTTTATATGTATTTTTATAATGGTCATTCACTAGCTGTTATTGGCAATCCTATTTCAAAAAAAAGTAGTATATATCTTTAAATGTTTAATTAAATGCAACGATGGAAGTAAATTATCCTTACAAATGGGGGTATTTAAGTCTAGTTAAGCTGTGAATTTTATCTGATTAGGTCCATTTAAGATATTATGGATGAAAGCACTCATCTGGTTTGAATAAACATGGTTGTGTGTTTCATCTCCTTTTGTTGCTTTTTTTTTTTTTTTTTTTTTGGTAAAGTGAAATGTTAGCTGCATATCATATTACTGGGCTGCATTGCTAAACACACATTTCCCTTTTCTTTATATTCTAATGGCTGATTGCTGCTGCTGATTGAACCTCACAGACATACTTTTCTTTGCAGGGGTAAGCCGCCTTGAAACCCTCTATGTGGAGGAAAGACCCCCCCCCACAATTTATCATAGTAGTAATAATAATAATAGCAATAAGAATAATACATTTTAACAAATTACCTCTTTATTTTGAAAGCAAATTGGTTAGCTAAGCCCATTGTAAACTACCTGCTTTTTGGATATCTGACAGTTTAGCCACTTTTTGGATGATTTTTAAATAACTATGTATTGCGTGCTCCTTATCGGGAATAAATGAACAGCATTCCTTGTACATGAGCACGCAAGTACCTCTCTTTTATACAAGTATGAAGTCAAGGACCATTTGATTTTGGAATACTACTGTACACACAGCACTCAGCTCTACAGTCGTCAAATTAACAGTTTTAAACACTGCATTGCTTAACACTTTTAATAGCTTAAACAGCTTTTTCAGCTTCCAAACTGATTTTACAGTTTTACAAGCAGGTTATTACCAACCCCAGAAATAACATCATCATCAAGGTCCATATCAGAACTCTTTTAAAAGCTGCTTGTTTTAAATCATGAAGATAAACCTACGAAGCATCAACCTTTTTAATTGGATTTTTTACAGTCTTCAGTATCTCATATATTATGAATTTTACCACACTGGGCGGGGCATCTACATGTCGAATGGCTGGAATAACTTTTCCAATATAACATCACCCGACCAGTTTGCTGGCAGGCAGGGATATGGTAGACTGCCACAAATAAAATAAAAGTCTTTTAACATGACCATACCTTTATTGCACTTTCACTATATATTTTTTGAGTAATATTACATTTGATCTAACTTTTACAGTAAAACCCTTGACAGTTACTGAAAGTCTAAGTGCAGCAATTTTATTAAACAATGTGACATTTACATGTACTGGAAAAAATGGGATACCTTCATTATAGGCAGGAGATATGTGGGACATACCCAAAAGGTACTAACATTTAGAGTCTTAGAATATGTATTCAAAGTGGCATGAAATGTTTTGAAATTTGGATGCCAATCTGTTGATTTTTGTCTAGATTTTATCAATCATTTTATTTTTCTGTTAAGAAATTGAACAAGAACAATACTACAGTTTCAGCAGGGATCATGAAATGTTTTATTAGTCAAGGCATTTTTTACTGTTTTAAATGAATCATCTGTCTGACCTATGAGCGACACATTTAACAGTTATTTTTTTATAGAGAAGAAGGGAATGTAACAGTAAAAACTGCATTTTTAATTTTTGTTTTTGCAGAGGTTAAATATCCTTTTTTTAATATATATATATATATATATATATATATATATATATATATATATTTTTTTTTTTTTTAATTTTCAACAACTATACAGGCGTAGTTACTGTACACAGTAATAGTTTTTTTTCTGTTAGCGTGCAAGCTTTAATAACAGCTACTAATTTAATTAGTTGAGCTGAAACACTTTTTTTTTTTGCAATTTAGTCAATAATACTAGATTAATACTACAGACTGCAAAAGCGGCTATCAACTGTCTCTTTTTTATACATGATGTGCTGACAAACAAAATTAAGTCAGGGTTTTGGACAGGAGTATTTTAGATATCAGGTTTAGGAGGAAGCACATTGTTAACAACAAAAATGTAATTGTGAAGTTTACCTTTATTAGAAGTAGGGATAAGAGAGGCTGGATGTAAGGGAAGGCATTTAATAATTTGAAAAGGATTATTAAGTAGAGCTAGCTTATATTTGGAAAGTTTAGAGATAGAAAGATATTGTGTTTTAGTTTTTAACAACAAAGCATTAACAGCTTATGGAACTGCAACAAAAGTATCATGGCCCAGAGTAAATGCCACTGCCATATTAACTAACCGGGCTGTTGTGGCTGCAGTTTTAAGGCAAGGGGGAAGTGCAGCTGCCACTGGATTAAGATCTGTACTCTAATAAGCAACTGGTTTAAAGCCTTTATTTTATATATTTTTTTGTGCTAAAACAATTTAATATTACCTTACTGCATTTACAACAGAAAAGAAAAAAACACTTTTGAACAGTCTGGGAGAAAGAAGTGATTTTTAACTGAGTAAAAGCTTGTTTATGGCATGGTTTCCATAGGAGAGGCTTGGGTGTGTTTTTTCAAATTGTTTTAATAAAGGTTTAATTATTTTAGCATTGTTGGATATTTACTGTCTATAACAGTCTGCTAAACTAAGAAATGCTTTAAGTTGTTTTAAATTTGTAGGTCTGGCTGCTGTCTGTATAGCTGCAATGTGATAGAGCAAAATGTGTTGTGCATTTTTAGATGACATTAGATGTTGTAAACACCGGTCGAAGCAAAAGCTTAGATCAGTTTACTTTAGATTTTGACCTAGCTAGTTTAGTTAACAAGAAAACAGTTATCAGTCTAACAGCTAAAGGATTAGATGTTATGAGAAAATTATTTAAGTACTGTACTAAGGCAGAACCACAAGGCAACTGTATTTTACTTAGCTGCCTTTTTTTTTAATATAAGGTGGGTGATTTTACATATATTTGGGGTATGCGTGTCCATGTATATTGCTGTCCTTCATATGTAAATGCAAACAGATACTGAAATTAGGGTGTATTGAGATAGAAGAGAAAGCTGAGGAAATATTAATAACCGAGAAGGTTGTAGCAGAAAGAGGAACTGAGTTAAGAATAGTTCCTGGGTTAGGTCCTATGGGAAAAGCAGGCACGAGTACTGCACATACAGTTTTTAGATTTTAGAAAAATGCATAAGTGCTTTTGCCAGATTTTTTTGGCAAAATGGGTGTATTACAAGGACTTTTAGTAGGAATAATTACACTAGTTGTAGCAATGCTGAAATAACTGGTCTAATTTTTTGCTTTTACAGAAAGAGGAAATTGTGCTACTATAGGCAGAGGTTCATGAGGTTTTAAAGTCATTTGTACTGGTGTAGCATTTTTAATATGTCTTAGCTCATTTTTATGGGTTGTTTAGAACTCTGAAGGAACTGTATTTAATAATTTTACATTTGACAGCTGTTCAGGTTTTGCGTCAGAAAGAAAAGAGCACTTTTTTATTTAAAATACCTGCAAGAGCACACAATTGCATTACTGGAGACTAATTGGGAACATTTAAATATATTTTATTTGATGTGCAGAATACTGTACATTGCAACTTACAAAGGGGTGCAGAGGTTTTAACGAGAAAAGCATTTCAGTTTGTCAACAGTTCCAACTGAATAGGAACTGCAACTGTTTAGGGTAGTTTAAAGAGACTCTCGATACCTTAACTTTTTGCATTGAGTTGTGAGACAAAGGGAGATTTTAGCAGCGGAAGTATTTAACATTGATTTACAGTTTTAGTATTTATTAGAAAGGGAATATTGCTGTTTTGAACTTTAATGTTAACAGATGGTCTTCTTTGGTGTACAGGTATGAAAGGAAATAGCTGTGATTTTTGTTTATGGCTATTTTATTTATTCTGTTGGCAAGATGGTGGCTGCTAAGGAGTGTTTTACGTAGGAGGTTGTTGCCTTACATTTTGATGGACATTTTGCTGACTTTTTGGTGGCAGCTGATTATTAAATGGATTGTTAGACTGCACTGGCGTGTTAACTGGCTGCAGGAAAGGACAATTTTTTAAATGACCATTTTGGCCACAATTAAAACATTAAAATACAGATTTTAATTTGATTCTTGTCCCTGTTCTTGTGAATCTCAGGTAAAATTTGGAGGAAATGGTCCTTGATTTTTAGAAAATCTAAATCTATTATATCCCCCTCCCACCTTTTTTTTACTTATGGTAAATTGTTGGAGCTGCAGGTTTAATAATTTTTTTTCACTTTTTTTGTTGCTTTTGTTTTTTTTTATAAATAAGGGTGTCTGTTAAAAATTGAACCTGATTAACAAAGTTTATGAAGCCCCACACTTGGCCAGGTTAAACCTTTTTCAGCTAGTCTTGAATGGGGGGGGTGTAATAAACCATTGACAAAAGCAGTTGCGAGACCACTTGCTGCTGGACCTTTAGCAGCTTTTTTATAATCTGAGAAGGATTTAAATGAGTCTGTCATGTGCCATAAATAAGATTTAATTGACTTTTTTTTTTTTTGTGTGACTGCATTTATTTGGAACCAGTTAGGTACTGGTGGACACACTGTAGTAATATCCTGCAATAAACAAGTCTTAGCTGCCTGAAAAAGCTTCTGTGTCTGTATGCTGGGGAACAGGGTCCAGTATATTAGCATGATTTTAAATACTTTTAAATGGATCAGGTGGAATGGATGTGTCCATCACTGCTCTGAGATTTTTGTAAAGTAGGATTCTGCAACTGAATATGCACTTAAGATTTTTGTATATTTTGGTGGATTTACTTTAATTGATGGGAGAGAGTCCAAAATAGTTTGGGAATTAAGAGCAGACCACATTTATAGTGGAAGGTGCTGCTTTGTTTTTGCCATGTGCTGGGTTTGGGACTTGCCACAGAGGATAAAGTTGGGCAATTACACTATCTTTTTTTGTTTGTTTGACGAGAAGGAATTAGAATTATTTTCATCTGAACTGAATTTATTAGGACTAACATAACCATTTTTAATTATAATTATTGGGAATTGAGTAACAGATTAATGTGAGCGTAGCTTTTGCCATCTAGAAAGAGAAGATAATACCTCCTTTGTATGTCGCTTTGGAAAGCTAATAATTTTTTCAGAAGGTGGTGGAGTAGTAATCTTTGAGGTGGAAGAAGAGTTAGCAGAATTTTGTTGGTCGGGGGGAGATGGTGGTGCATTATAAGGTAGCAGTGGTGTGCTGGGCGAAACTAAGCAGTAGTCATTAGATGACTCGCCACAGCTAAGTTGTAATTTTTTTCTATGCAGCCAAGTTGTAATTGTTGTAGTTTCTTAAGGGGCTAGAGCCTATAACCACCTTGTCTTTGACAATCAGAATGCTGTAGACAATTAACCGTTTTTATTAGCCACTTGTAACTGTGTTTTGAGTTTAGATGCATTACATTTTAAACTACGAACTATAATTTTTTTTTTTATTTTTAGATTTTACCTGCCATGCATTAAAGTCTGACCAGCAGCCAACAGGGATTGTTTAGTCTTTTTTTGTAAGTTTAACAAAATATTTTTATTAAAAGTACTTGCAGGTGGAAAAATCAATTTACCATTATTTTTAGTGAGCTCATGCCATTTATTTCAGTAAGGACAGTTACCTTTGTTACAAGTTTGAAACGTGTCTTGCAGGAGTACCAAAAACAATGTATCAACATTTGCTTTTATTGTAAAGAAATCTTACAATGTTAATGCAAAAAATAAAAGGTATTTTACTTATAATTCTAACCCACATGCATGCAAAAGCTATACTTACCTGTAGAAACCTGAAAGTACAATTCTAACCCACATGCATGCAAAAGCTATACTTACCTGTAGAAACCTGAAAGTACAATTCTAACCCACTTGCATGCAAAAGCTATACTTACCTGCAGAAACCTGAAAGTCTGCCAAGACTGAAAGTTTTTAAGAGAGGTGCAGTTGTGAACGGACACTACAGAAAATACACTAGACAGAAAACTGTCAAAGGGTCCAGTAAAGTAATTTTTTTATAGAAGCAGTTTAGGCAGTTTGAAAAAAATCTGAGTCATGGCACCATTTGTTAAGGTTTAACCATAATAAAATAAACTTCAGTCATTGGCAGATTGAAATATAATTTATTAAAAGAAATAATGCATACATGCAGGGAAACAGTACTCAGGAAGTTATATCTCCCCGAACAAAATAATTCATTTTTTTATAAGAAAACTTTAACAAAGGAGTGAACTTTATTACGCATACCACTGCTAGCATCTAATGGAAAAATGCTAACTAATACAGTTCATTATACAGTTTATTCTTTAGATCATTACTACATATCTAACAGAAATACATCGACTTTGGTAAAAATAGATTTGTAACTTTTTATCTATATTTCTAGCTTAGTATGGAATAAGTTTCTTTTGACCATGTGATTTAGAAGAATGATGCCTCAGGCTCAGGAAATTAAAAACATTTTGTACTTTTCCATATTTCTGCTTATGCTGTTGCAACTGCAACGCATACAGTAAACTCTCGGTTAACCGGCACCCATGGGGATTGCTAGATGTTGGATAACTGTAGTTTCTGGTTGCATGAGAGTTACTATTAAAAATAGGCCTGACTAATACTGTACCCTATACTATCTGGTTTGGTTTGACTTGTTCTCAGTTTGGGGAGAGAGGGAATGTATTCCTAACTTCCTTTTTAAAACTCTAAAAACACAAGGTATGTTTCCGGGGGGGGGGGGGAGTGCAACACATGAAAACTGTACTGCATTTCTTTGATTTTTTTTTTCTGGTTGCTTGAGTTCCGGTTAACTGAGAATTTACTATACAATAACATTTTAGGACAAACATACACTAACCTTCTAGAACACATGCAATTTAATTTTAACCCTTTACTCATGTTTCTTGTACTGGAAGGCTGTTAGCTACTGAGTGTGAAGATACAGGAGATGGGGTAAATGGTGAGAAAGAGAATGACAAGACAAGCAGAGGAGACCAACAGCATGGCATTCTGAAAACAATTATGATTTTGGCACTACCTGTCATTCTTGAAATCCTCATAGATTACACAAGGTGACGGAATCCACTATGCCTCCTCAGACCTACAGTTTTTGAAACCAACCTGCAAAGCTGCAAAAGCACAAAACATACATTCAAGTTAACAAAACCTATAAACATATGCAATGGAACCTGTACATTTATCAGGTAAATGCTGGACGCAAAGACAACAAAAAAGCGTTTTAACAGGGAAGCAACCCAATACATTCTATTACTTTCATATTCTCACTCTGAGGTCACTGCACCTTACAGAAAGAGTGTTCAATAAACCACAACATATAACTGTCTTTCCCTGGGAGGCTTGAGACTCAGATTTAAAAAAACACACCCCACACACACACACACACACACACACACACACACACACACACACACACAAACACACAAACACACACACAAACACACACACACACACAAAACTTCTATGCACAGTGACCCAACAAATGCAATAAAAAAAAACTAAAGCAATAAAGCTCAAGAAATGTTACTCCAGCAATATAATAGCAACAGAATGGAGAATACACAAATTCATGCCATGCATTGCTATATGATGTAATTAGCTTGCAAAATGCACAGCTTAAAACAATCTTCTAGCCAATATAAATGCATGCTGCTTAGTTTAAAGCAAAATAATAAAACCATGCATCAAATGACAAAAAGCAGGAATTAGCATACTTGTGAAGGATCTGAAAAGCCCTTGTATGACTCAGAGATGCAAACATGCAAGTTCTGTATTAGTCTTGTTATGGGATTCATTAAGATTAAAGAACCTCTGATAATTAAGTTTAAATGTGGTTCACTGTGCAGCAAGACATTGAAGGGAAAAAATTCCACCTTCACCTGTAGTTTAACTCTATCCTTAGGTTTATTATTCTCTAGTATGGTTTAGTTATCAGGAACAGTGCATTTTATAAATCTTTTTGCTTCCTTGCCTTGAATGCAAAGGACTGGAAAGACCAACTAACTTTTTAAAGCTTAATTTCCGATGAACTTTTGCAAAGGAATTTGTCTCTGCCTACAAGATATACCATAGCCGTTGGGAAATCAGCTGTTTTTTTCCTATCAGAATACTGCCCACAATGTTACTCAGCTAGTTCTCAGTCTTACTGATGTCAGCAACTGCTATAAAATATCTGCACAATGTTGTAGCACTTTGCCTTTGCTAATGAGAGAAAGAAAATCAGTACTAGTGCATGCAGCCTCACCACATCTTTTTATAGTTAGCTGCTGCTTGGAGAAATTTTATGTGAAGTTTAATATCTACACAGAGAGCAGAAGTTTAGCCTTATGCACAGCACACAATAAATACTAATTTGTCATGTATGAGGATTATGACTTTCTTAAAGTGTCGGCACGCTACAATGCTAGCAATGCAACCACAGAAGTTGAAAAGTGTGATGTGCAGCATTGGTGCATACAGCTGACCACATCTTTCTGGATACTGGTCTACTTTTGGGGGGCATTCTTTTAAGTACAAGCAACATTTTTGAAGACAGCAGTGTTTCAGTGTTATGTACAGCACAGAAAATAAATGCTGCTTTATCATGCTGAAGGATTATATATTGGATGAAGTGCTACATGCTATAATGCAACAAATCAAGGAGACAACAATATGATAAAAGAGGTGGGAAATAGGAAATGTAAATATTAAAAGACATAAAAAAACTCATAATACAAAGTCAATAACAGTAGCTTGTACCTGTTTTGTACTGGGCACCACAGTAAGGATACAGCAACATGACAAAGTCTAAAACAAAAAAAAAAAAAAAAAACTAAGCAAATGCAGCATATTTCTCCATTACTAAGGGAAAACATACATATTCCCACTGCAAACACTGATGAACAGCAGTAGTCTGCATGCCTGTTAAAGGTTCTTGAAGCAACAGCTGTCAGTTGTCACCTCCTGGGTAGAGTAATAACTATGACACCCCAGGTAGTGTGTGGGGGAAATGGAAGGTCTGTCGACAGTTGAAGGACTACAAAATTCCAGCCTTAGAAAAGGCTGCAGTTCCACCACTTTGCTTTGTTGAGGATTTACAACTGCTTTGAGAATGTTACAGCAGCTCTGAGAACAAAAGAAATCAGAATAATTCAAGCAAAAAGTGAAAAGCATTCAGGTTCCAGAAGATGTGAAAGTTGGAGTTAAAATCCGTCCTCATGTCCTTATGACTATCATGACGAATATACAGGGGACTTGAAACAGATTCTGGGAACAAGACATCCAAGCAATAAAACAAGATACAATCATATGGTAGGCACCAAGATGGCCATTTTGAGATATAACTGGGAGCAATTAAGTGATTCTGATGTATTAAACAACACACAGATACAATGACAAAGTGAACATTTTTGAGTAACAGCATGGCATTTTTCCCCAAAATGAATAGAGTTTGGGTCACTTTAGAGATTCCTTCCCTTATAGCCTCATCAGAAAAATTGTTTACCATTCTGTTCACCTGCCTGAAGACATTTCCTTGGTACTTAATCACATATAACTGACCATGAATAGCTCTGATTGTTAAAGCAGAAGATAATGACCTCTTTCTTCCAAAATAATCAAACACCTTGCTCACCTTGTCTCTGGGGAAAGTACTGAGATCTGCAGCCAACTTAAGACACCTCTACAATTGTTAAAGGATACCACTGTCTGGACTACAAACAGGTTTTACAAAGGAACTTGTGGAATTTCTGTACTCTAAAACCTACTTTTAGAGGGAGTAGATGGCTGGAATCTAGCTTATTTAATTCACCTTTAGTCTTCAATCACCTGGAAATATGGAATATGTAAAGTCAAGAAGACTTTGCACTTCCATGCAAAACAGGTTTAGGGATCTTTTATGCCTCCTTGGGGAACCACAGAAGGTGTTCCCACATAGCATTTAAAGTTTCTCTAAAAGAAATGTTTTCTATAAGCTAGCTGGTAGAGAAAGCATTATCAGAGATGAAGACAGATATCTCCAAAGAACAGGCAATAATCTCTTCGTCCAAATCTGAGAACAAAGTGTTTGAAAGAGGGGGCTCCCTCTTTTACTTGGACAGCACAGCCAATCCCAATGTCAAGGGGTAGACTTTATGAGGATTAATTCTGCAGTCAAAAGGGGTCAGACAGTGCAGATGCACCTACAAGGTAGATAATCAGTCCTTAGATATCAAGCTTTTTTTTTTGGTAGGTAAACTGGACTACTATAGCCCCCCTTCAGTCATGACCTAGTTATAAACATAGAAACATGAATGAAATTATAATACAGTGCAATAATAGGCAAGGAGCAGATAAAGACAAATCTGCATTCAATTAGATGCAATGGGATAATAAATACTGCTTAAGACAATTTATGTTTCAATGACTGCAGGTTTAAACAATGCATTTGAAAAAGAACTATTACTATGTCACAAATCTACTGCAATTGCATCCACTTTGCTGCTGAAGATGCAGTTTAAGTAGTTTGGTGAAAGTAACTGCAGGACATTGGAGAGATTGTCGGGAAAAGAGTTCAAAATAGCACAGCCCACATGACAGAAGGTTCTCTCAGTGTGCAGAAATGAAAAGAAACAGATGGACAGAGTAAAAGCACTGCAGTCAAAATATCTAAGAGACCCGGCACAATATTTAACAGAAATCAATTGAACTAAAACTTTGCAGTGGTCCATGTAAAGGAGTTTTGTATAAGTATGCTAACCAGAGCAGAAATGTGTTTGTTTAATCAAAAGCCAGTCAGCCTGCCTGACTGCATGGCAGCAACAATGCTTCCTGTCTGCACCAACAAAAAAGTGACACGTGTAAATTTGCAATGTTTGGAGGCTTATTACGCAGAACTGCCAATGATAGCAAGTGAGCATTTTTATGTAGGAGGAAGTACACCCTTGCCAACCCTACCATGTTTATTTACAAGGTTTCCAATGCTATAATGCACACAGGACACTGATGGTACTTCATTTCTCACATTACAGATGAGAGTGGAGAAAGTAAAGAGTCTTCCATGGTGTTTTATGTAATGTACTATTTTCTGAGGACCACCATCTGGGCACCTAAGGTTCCACTAGCCACTGAATGAGCATAGATACGAGTCCCGAAAACCACTGCACTGACTTTGTAAAAATTAAACTTCCAGACTCTTCTGTTCACAGGTACACCATTGGCATGGCATAAATTAGTTATTCAGATATTACTGTCTGCTGGCAGTCAGTAATACAGATGGTAAACAGCAAGGGTCCACAGGCAAAGCCTTGATGAATGCAGGTCTGTAAACTGAAAAGACAGAGTTGTGAAAGAGGAGGACAGACCTGAATACTATTTAGGTAATAAAAAAACTAATGTAATATGGTTGGGTTACGGACAAATAGTTTTTTTTTTTTTTTAATTAAACAGGGATGGTGTACAAGTTCAAATGTCTGGAAGAACTCTATGAATATTGCCCAGTGGAGTTTTCTTATATCACTGCACTTTACAGTACAAAAATTAAAAAGAGCAGAGATGTGTTAGTGGCATGTCTCTTTCTAAATCCATGCTAATGTCTACAGAGAATGTAATGGGACTCAGTGGGTCCTGGAGTTGACAGGCTGCACTGTCAGCTACAGCTTTTTCTATGACTTTGGTAAGAAAAGAAAGCAGACCAATTGGGTGAAAGGAGTCAGGGCTTGTGGCAGCACCATATTTAAGAATTAGGACAAGGTTAGTGGTTCTCCATAGGTCTAGAAACACACTACTTGAATGAGCTATATTGATTATGTGCTTTAGCAGGAGGGTGATGAACATATCAGAAAGAATCACAGCAGGCTTTAACAAATTTAGGGTACAGGCCATCTAAGCCAGCCTTTCCATAAGTGGCAATTTTCTTGAGGCAATTTATAACTTTTACAGAGGAACCTACATGAACTGAAAGCCAGCGTTAAAGCAACATAAAAACAAAGAAGAAGTAGAATCATGAGGAAGACAGGCATTAATGTTCAGGGCACTGGAATGAGATGACACGTGTTCAGTGAATACCTCTGTCATGAATTCTGTATAAAAAACAAGTAACCATTCACCATTAATCCATCCACTATGATGATGTGCTACTGAATGTCCAGGCAGTTAACTTATCTCTTTCCAGAAACCTTAGAAGTAATGAGATAGCAGGCGCTCACATTTCAAAATGCCTTTATCAAGAGCAGGCAATGTGGTTGGAGTCTCCTGTTCCAAAAGAATCAGGATGTCCTGCTGGAAGACATTCTCCTGTGATACAGATAACATACTACAAAAGACAGATGTCTGCTGTGGGCACCCAGGAAATGGCATATAGCCTGAGCATCTTGCTAATTACAGGGAATGCCAGAATAAAATAAGATACCATCTCACTGACTGAACCCAGATGGCCTAACACATGTGGTGATACAACAGTGGAAGGCAGTGGGGTCAGGGCTACACAAGGTGATGGCATATCAGGAATAATGTCTTCAGGTCTTTATGGAAGTGGTGGAGTCACTGGTGCCTGCACATTGGTTCTTTAATCAGCAATTGCTTAGGTTTGTCCACTTTTTTTATGTTTATGCTTGCATTTATTAAGATTTTTTGACCCCGCCCAGATAAAATCCTTCAACTCTTCATTAATTGCTATCAACAATTTCGCCTATGGTTGATAAAAATATGCCTGACCCATGTATAAAACTAAAAATATTTTCATTTTTTTTATTTTGCTATCCATAAAACAGAGCTTCAGTTTCTCAGTTTTTGTATTATCTTTTGTTTAGTATCTTCCCACATATCCTTAGCTGCCATAACATAATCCTTTTTAACCCATACTCCTAAGTACTTTGTTTTATTAGGTACCCATAAATATGGGTACTGCTGAACCAACTTGTGTGTGGGTGCATAGTTTACAGCTATTGCCTTTGTAGCTTCATTAATTTTGTGTCTAGAAAAAAATCTGAAACAGTCTCCACCACACTGAAATGTCCTTTTTTGTGTTTCATCACATACAAAACAATATATTCTGCAAATAAAGACAACTTTTTTGATTGCCATACAAATTATTTCCTTGAATTTCTGAGTCCCCTTTTTTCTTTACTAATGGTTGTAAATATAATGTGAATAACAAGGGGGAAAGAGGACACCCCTGTCTAGTTCCTCTGTTCAAACAGAACTTATCAAAAAAGGACCCCCCCACTTTAATTTTGTCTCAGATCCTCAGATATCCTCCTAATTAACCTTATTTTTGTGTCAGGGAATGCAAATGCTTCCACTGCCTACTCAAAATCCCAGCTTACTCTGTTGAATGCTTTCTCTGCATCAAGACCCACCAAAAACAGTGACATTTTCTTACGTTCTTCTTCCCTCTGGATCATCATTGTTCTATTAATATTGTCAAATGTTTGCTGCCCCTCCACAAAACCACACTGATCCATATATCAATTTTGGCATCACCTTTGACATTCTTTCAGTCATTATAGACAAAAACACTGATGAAATGGGCCTATATTTATTAATTAATTAATTAATTTATTTTACATTTGTTGACCAGGATTGTCCGACTGAGCTGAAGAGCCCTTTTTCAGCAGAGGCCCAGGGAGAAAATCTCTAACATATTACCCAATTTTCATTATAAATTAGCATTAAACACCAACGTTACGGGATAATTACAAGGGATTAAGTAGCAATACAATGTTATACAGTGTTAATAATCAGGAGTATAGCAAAACTATTTCAAGATGTATAAAAAGAAATGTCATTAAGATGAATATAGTTTTTGGGGTAAGTGGTTACAAAAACCCAGTTTTATAATAATTTAGTTGCATGAAGGCAAGACAATTACAATAGAATGTTTCTCTGAGGTGATTTGCTTAACAGATTTTAGAAAGTAGAAAGTAGTCAAGGAAGATCAGAGAGAGCTAGTGAGAAAAGTGAGTTAAGGGCAGAAAGTAGACTAACGTATGAGAAGTAGGGGATGTTTAAGGAGGGACAGTGCAGTGGCAGGACCAGTGACTTTTAAAGTGCTCTTTGGTGGCTGTCTTAAATTGTTTAGGATGCGTAAGGGCCCTGAATTCTAGTGGGAGCCTATTCCAGGCAATAGTGAGGTGATAGTTGCACATGTTGCGTCCAAATTTAGACTTGGGTTTGTAGCTTTGTAGGTAGGTCTTGGTTAGAGCTTCGGAGAGGTCTGGAGGGAGAATAATGGAAGATGAGAGGGGATAGTGCTGGGCAGTAGGAAGGCTGGTATAGGATAGAATGCATAACCTGGAGATGAGAGAGAAGAAGCTGGTGGGGTAATTCAAGCCAGTTTAGGTGTTTTAGAGAGAGACGGTGATGGGATTTGTAGGTTTGTTGGGCAGCAAATCTAGCTACCCTGTTACAGGTAAATTTGAGTTTGGTCAGGAGTGCTGAGTTAAGATTTGTGAGAATTTAAGAATTGTACATTAGACTGAGTAGAAGGTAGGTGAGAGAGAGTAACCTTGGCTTCAGAGGTAAGGAATTTCTTGTTACGGTAAAGGAGCCCTAGTTTTGAGTGAGTCTTTTTGATACAGTTATTAACATGCAAGTCAAATTTAAGCTGATAGTCGATGGTTAGGCCTAAGAGCTTAGTGCTAGATTCTACCTAAATGGGAGTGTTATTAAAGGACTGTATGAAGAAGGAGGGTTTAATATTGTTGAACTTTTTAGGTATGAAGAGTAACAGCTTTGTTTTTTAGGGTTAAGGATTAGCTGATTGTTGGAGAGCCATGTTTCAACTAAGTTAAAAGATGCCTGAGTAGCTGAGAAGAGCTTAGAGGGAGAGCTGGCTGTGGTGATGACTGTAGAGTCATCTGCATACTGCACTAAAGATGACGGAGGACAGGAGGTATAGAGCTGATTAGTAAAGATATTAAAAAGTAAAGGCCCTAGGATAGACCCTTGAGGTACACCCATTTCTACAGGGAGAGGAGGGGAGATTGCAGAGTGCCATCTCACTGACTGAGATCTATCAGTGAGGTAGCTGGAGAACCATGCAACAGTATCAGAGGAGAAGTTGAGGTTATGCAGTTTGTGCAGCACAAGAGTGTGAGAGACAATATCAAAAGCTTTTGAGAGATCCAGTAATAGGCAAGAAATAAGTTTATGGATATCCATGACTATAGAGACAGTGTTGAGGAAGGATAATAGAGCTGTAGTGATGCTATGCTTGGGTCTAGAAGCCATGTTGAGTGGGTGTAAGCAGATTTCCCTGTATTAGATACTGCATAAACTTGTTTATGAATACATTTTTCTAGTACTTTAGAGAAAGGGGAGAGGACAGCGATAGGTCTAAAGTTGGTATCAGAGGAGTTACCTCCTTTGTTTATCGGTAGAGTATAGCATTGTTTCCAGATGGAAGGAACTTTAGATTCAGAGATAGAGAGACTGATTAGGATAGATACAGGTAGAGCAAGAGAGTCAGTTGCTAGTTGAAGAAAAGTGGAAGGAATATTGTCAGCTGATGCTGAGCATGGTTTTAATTTAGAGAGTAGAGTTTTAATGTAGCTAGTAGGTACAGGTTTGAGGGAGAAGGTATTTGAGGAGATAGTATTAGGAGTAGGTTCAGAAAAGTTGGAGATGTCAGTAGTAGAGGAGTTTGGGTTAGGGTTCAGTAGCTTAGATATTGAATCGATAAAATAGGTATTGAAGATAGTAACAGTTTCTTCAGATGTCTTGTCTGGGCATGGATTGGGAGAGCTAAGACTACCGGGATGTAATATTTGGTTAATAGAGCTCCAGAATTTTTTAGGATTAGATTTTAGGGCTATGGGAGATTTGTTATAGAAGTCCTTTTTATCTTTGTTTATGTGTTTTTTGTCAGATTTCCGAGTTATTTATATTTTGCAAGTCTGCAGGGAGCTTAGTTTGTGACCATTTTTTCCATAATTTGTCTAGTTATCATAAGGGTATGAGTGGCTTTTGAAAGCCACAGAGATATGGTAGACTTAATTTGGACTTTCCAAGGGGGAGCAAGTGAGTCTAAGATGCTAAGGAAGGTGGAGCTGAAAGCTAGGACTGCTTCTTCTAGTGGGAGTTGGGTAAGGAATTTCCAGTTTACTCAAGAGAGGAGGGCATTAAAGGTTTCTGGATGGAAGTTAGAGAGTTTGCGACAAGTGATAAATCTAGGCGGTTTTGAGAAATGGGGAGTGAACCTAAGCATTTTATTGGGGAGTGATCACTCACGGTGCTTGGTAGGGTTTCAGGGTTATGATATTAGGAAGGATTACATACAAGTACCCAGTCAATAAGAGTACTAGATGTGTGAGAGTTGTTTGTATGAGTAGGATGGGAGATTAGCTGGGTAAAGCCATATAAATTAATATGAGTATTAGAGTTTGGATTACTGAGAGTTAACCAGTTAATGTTGACATCCCCAAGGAGGACAGTTTCATCAGGGATGTGTTGAGAAGTATGAAAGAATATTTTCAAACAGATGAATGTTGTCTCAGGTCTTTAGCATTTTTAAGTATTACGGCCACCACCACTTTCTACCAGGATGTTGGTGGTTCTCCTCCTTTTAAAATACTATTAAACAAAACATTTCAGATTTATTTATTGCATTTGCTTACCAGGAAAGTCCACTGGGTCTAAAACAGCCCATTTTCAGTGGAGGCCCGGGGGAGAAAAGCTCCAACAACAACATGTTCTTCTTTCGGCTTTTCCCGGTTAGGGGTCGCCATAGCAGAACTCCGGTCCGCTAATGATTGGCAGTGGATTTTTTTACGGGTGCCAAGGTGCCAACTCAACACCCAACCTTCAATGAAGGCACGCTCATTCTACGCATGTCTTTCAAACGCCACTCGACCGCGGGGAGGACATGCAGACTCAACACAGAAGGCGCTCCCACCGAGAATCGAATGGGAGAACCTCTTGCTGTGAGGCAACAACGCTACCGCTGCACCAATTACCACAACAACATAGATACAGAAAATATTAAACATTAACTGGTACAAAAGTAGATACAGTGTTACTCATAGTGATTACAGTAATATATACAGAATATATACATAAAAGCAGGAATTTTGTTAGCTGCCAGATATATTCATTCAGAGGTATAAATAGAGATATAATCAGAATTATTGTACCAGTATCAACAAATGATGAAAAACAATAATTATGGTGAAAGTATCATCAGTCAGCAGTAGCAAAAAGCAGCTTAGTTATCATATAAGGAGGAGGAGGTTAGGTTATACAGCAGGTACATAGCCAGGAAAAGTTGAGATGATTTTTCAGTATTTGTTTGAAGGTGGTGGTGCTGTCTGTGTTTCTTATAGAAGGTGAAATGAGTTCCACAGTTTGCCAATGGTGAAGGAGTAGAGGAGTTGATCAGCAGGTAAGGTGGGCTTTTCTATTTTTAGAAGTAGATGATTTCAGATCTTAGCTGCCTGCTGGGTTACTACTGGGCAAGTAGTGTCAAGACAGCAGGACAGTCTGTGGGTCTGCAGATTATTCTGTGTGCTGTAGTTAGTTGGGTGAATGAGAGATGTTGGGAAGTTCCAGCCAGCCTAATTGTTTCAGTGAGTTACAGTGGCGGGATAAGAATTTGGCCTTGGTGACAAATTTGGCTATTCTGTTGTAACACATATCAAGTTTAGATTTTGCAGAATTTTGGATATTAGTGAGGAGAGGGGTGCCATAAAGGAGAGAGGGTAATAAAAAGGTGGTTGCAGGGGTCTGTCTAGTAGAGAGGCTAAGAAAATGTTGGTGCCTGTAGAGCATACAGAGTTTTGGTGTGTGTGTATTTTTTTTTTTATGTCATTGTTTATGTGTCGGTAAAAGTTAAGGTTTTCATCTGCAATACTGCTTAGTAGTTTAGTGTGCGAGACAACTTCTATAGTGGAATTGTCTTGGGCTTGATCTTTATCTAGCTTCCAAACATCCACAGGTATATCACCTATTCCTGGAGACTTTCCTATAGATTTGTTATACATCATTTTTATCTCATCTCCTTCTATCCCAACTGTTAATAACTGAGCCTAATCTACCGCTAACCTTGGCATATTTAAATCTTTCATAAAAAGATGTCCAGGGTCCACACCTGACTTAGTTTGAACCAATCCAATACAGTATACTTGTCTAGCTCCTCCATAACAGAGTTACAGGAGAGGTTTTTTAAACCCCTGGAGCTACAGGGCACCATTTTTAAATGTATTTCATGCTAGCTGGAGCTCCCCATCTCCCCTGGTGCGGTGTGTTCACCACATAAACTTTACTGCAATATATTATGTTTAAGATACAGTAACTATATGCTTATTGTGCAAAAAGTGTGTTTTTGTTGGTGACTTTTAGAGTGTTACCCAGAAAAGTGTAGAATAATATGTGGATACAGTGTCTTAACCAGAAAGGTTTAAACTACCTCCTGCGAGAGCTTAATGTGGTGCAGCCTACTAGCAACAGATGTGTGTACAGCACAGAGTTACCTATTGCATGTATTTAAGTAACTGTATGTTGATGCCAAGTGGTAGCAATGGTTTATATCCCTGTGTTTGAATAAGTGCATCACTAGAAGTGAGCTGGAGTACTGGCCATATACTTGCTGGATTCTGACTGAATAGCTCAGTTAAGCAGATGTGACCCTGATTTTAACACTGATCTAGCGAGTTAAAGAATAAATGTTATTATTCTGAAATAGTCATAACCGTAAGGTACTAAAGAACATACTTGCCGACGTACTGTTTTCTGAATTGTTGAAACGTTCTCATCTTAACAAGCCATATCTGTGTTTGGATATTCACATATGTTAGGCTGTTTCTTCTAGTCTCTATTCTTATCCTCCAACATGTCCTTTTCACTCTCCCACCTAGTTCTGCTTATACACAATCTGCTCCACACCTGTACCTCCTCCCTCAACTGGTACGCAGTCGGCGGTTATCAGACAGTTACCAATGTATGGGACCCACTGCAACAGTAAGACAAAAGGACTCTCTCACTGAGATACCTGTATGTATCCCCACCTCTGCTGCTAAATAATTTTTATTAAGGTACCATTACTGCTAGTGGAGTGCATACTCCCAGGGGCAACACACTCCGCCCCCCTCCCCCTGTGCGACCATATTCATGGAAAGCCTACAGACTAAATTACTTGGATTATACAACTGGCTCCAACATCTCTAATCTGCCTTTATCATTGCGAATAGTGCAACACTACCAAGTAAATCAACAAAATGCAAAGAAAAGGCATTTAGCAAACTAAAAGTGAAGCACTCTACCATTTGGTGTGCGTAATTCCAGTTTTCAGCCATTAGTCTTAATTTTTCTTGTGATTACCTCACTTTCCTATCAGACTGATAGGTTTGTCCAGGGTCCAACCCGTTCTGTTCATTCTTGCTTCGCTCAAGCTCATTCCACTCCCCTACCCTATTGCCATTCCCACCCACCCCCTCTTTCACTACATTTATACTTATTATAGCTTCTCCCCTTCCTCTCTAACAATCTACAGCCTAGTATTGACCTTTGCCACAATTACCTACTTCTAATGGACATCCATTGTCACATTTACTGCTGCATTAATTGGTAGTTGTCTCTCTCCCTCCTTTACACACACAATTCATTTCATTACCAATGACTATACTTTTGTACCTTAACACCTCACAATATGTTTGTCACTCTCCCTCCTTTACACACATAGTCCATTTCATTACCAGTTACTATATTGTTGTACCTTCACACCTCACAATACGTTTCCCTTTCAACCCATTAGTGTTGTAACTACTCTAACCACCTTCTTACTCATTTTACTCCATAGCACATCTTACCACAATGTTCTAAATTTACCTTACGATATATTTCCCACCCTAGCTACTCCACCACATATCAGCATTAGCAGTTTCTTTAACATCTCATCTTCTCTATTTATCTCCTATAATCTCTTCCTAACAAAACTGAAACTCCTCCCTGATGGTTGGGAGGGTGGCCTAATTGTTAAGGTGTTTGCCTTACAAACACAAGGTGCAGGGTTTGAGTCTCAAAAGGGATAACTGGCTAAGCTTAAAATGGCTCGCACGGGCAGTTAGATTAGTACTAATCTATGAACCTATGAATCTATAAACCTATGATACAAAACCTAAACACATACCATTTGCCCCTCATACACCTCACTGACTATTTTGCATCATCAAATACTTTTAATACACCTTTCATTCCTCTCTCAGTCTGGCAATATTTACCTTAACCCTGGGCTTAGCATAATAAATTCACCTTTTCACCCCTCTACCACTCAAGACCTATTAATTACTACCATTAACATAAGCAGCACTTGCAACAAAATCATAGAACTTGAAGCCTGGCTTTCTCATCTCTCCCCTGATATCAATGCAGTCACTGAAACATGGTTAAAACCTCATACCTCTGACACAGAAATTATTCTCTTAGGTTTTAATATTCTCAGAAAAGACAGACTCTATAAAAAAGTTGGGGGTGTTGCTTTAATCTACCGGGAATCCATAAATACAACACCCTTTCCCAGACTTGCTCCAACTTTTGGCAACTTGGAAGTTGTATTGGCATGCTTACACATTAACAGAAGTAAACAACTGTGCATTTCCGCACACTATACTCCTGGACAAATCATTCCTGTCCTGGAAGATTTCCATTCCTGGACAAATCATAACATATCCAATGAAACTATCTTCCTTGGAGACACTAATATAAACTGGCAGAACATTATCTCCAACTCACCAGCAAATAGTATAAATTTACATAGATGTACACAACTCATTTCAAGCCCTACATGGACATTAAACAACCAAACCAAAACAACCTTATACAGGATCCTAGTTTCACATCCTGAACAATTCTCTAAGACAGGCACCCTACATGATGTCTTAAGTGGTCACCTACCTGCCTTTACTCACAGAGCCCAAACATAACACATTTGGCCCAAGCACACTCATATAAATCATCCA
The DNA here is from genome assembly GCF_019279795.1 of Protopterus annectens. Taxonomy (NCBI): domain Eukaryota; kingdom Metazoa; phylum Chordata; order Ceratodontiformes; family Protopteridae; genus Protopterus; species Protopterus annectens. The sequence continues at coordinate 237,429,067 of NC_056732.1, read as the reverse complement.
GACACCTTTCAAATTTCACACAAAACCCATTTGTCAATACTCTAAAAGCTCATAACTGGACTCCATTAAAAACTTTACCTGTAGAAAATACTGTTGGTTATTTCAACATCTTTCTAAATACATTCAACAGCCTAGTGCCTCTCTGCACCAAAAGAACAAAGCATAACCATGCCCCATGGCTAAGTAAAACTACAAAACATGTTCCAGAGATTGAGCTTGGAGGGAATAGCAAAAAATAGGACCCCCCCCCAAAAAAAAAGAACTCAACTACAAGCAACTTCGAAATTCTATTAAAAGTTAGTCATTGATGATAAAAACCTACTTATCTTCACAATTAGTCTACCAAAGAAATAACCCTAAAAAGTTTTGGAAATCTGTTTCTTCACTCCTCAACTCTGGAACCCTGCACAACCCTTCACCTTTTCCTGACAAAGACTCCCTAGAGACTGCACACATGTTTAATTCTCACTTTACTGATACCATCCAAAACATCATTAAGGACTCCATCACTACCACAAATCTCGCTTAACATAACTCAACATTCTTTCTCCTGTTACTGGTGAAAATACTATCAATTTCCCCTCAACACCAGACTAACATTAAACTGGTACCCACATCCCTAATCCTAAAACTACTCAATAAACTAAAACCATGTTCCTCCTCCGCAAGTGGCCTCCCATCAGAACATCTTAAACTCTCTGCTGAAGCAATAGTGTACACCATTAGCATTCTAATTAACTGTTCAATCTCTGAGTCATATGTTCCACAACTTTGGAAAAACTCTAATGACTCCTTTACATAAAGGCGGCAGTCCGAATGAACTGACTATCGGCCCATCTCAATACTTTCACTCCTATCAACAATTTTAAACACATTTCTACATACACAATTATTAAAGCATCTCTCTTGCAATAACCTCTTCTCCCCCACACAACATGGCTTTTACCCTGGACATAGCACCACCACAGCATTACTTTCTTTTACCAATACCATATATTAAACTCTTGACACCGGCCTGTCCACCTCTGTTATCTTATTGGACCTATTTAAGGCTTTTGATATGGTTTAACATCCAAAGCTTTTACAACAACTTCAGTCTATTGGTTGCTCTCCGGATACTCTCACATGATTCTCCAACTATCTAAACAATAGGAAACAAACTGTTAAGTGGCTCAATATGCAATCTGAATACCTACCCAACAACACAGAAGTCCCCCAGGGATCCATACTTGGGCCCCTCTTTTTTAATATTTTTATCAATAACCTCCATACAGCTTCCCAACAAAGTACACTTGTCCAATACACTGACAATTCTACGATTATCTCCTCTTCTAATAATCTTACATAACTCCAAATCACAACTCAAAAGGCCTTTGCATCTATTGAAACTTGGTTAAACAATGCACAGCTACTTTTGAACCCCAAAAAATCTAAGCTCCTTCTCTTTATAGCTAAAGAGCCAACTGTAGACTTCAAGATACTTTTTCAAAACAATATTCAAATCGAAATAGTAAAGTCTGCTAAACTACTAGGCATTATGATAGACAACAAACTCTCCTCTGAGTAACACAGTCTCAATACTAAAGACCCACTTCAAGCTTGGTAAACTTTATAGACAAGCCCACTAGTATAAAACCTGCAAATACTACGCTACTCCCTTCCCTCCTTTATGATAGCCAAATTTTCACTAATCTACACACTTCACTTATAAACAAACTACAGTCATGCTACTATAAAATAGCAAAATTTGTGTCTAAAAATGCCTAATTGTACAGACCACTGCCTGGTCATAAATGAATTCAATTGGTTGAATTTCCCAAATACCTACATTTCACTCACCTAGCTCTCACCCATAATTAATTTACAACCTAGAGATGTGCCACACTGTGCAAACTGTAATTCAAACATACTCCCCACAGCTCCTATGTATAACCAAACCTAACAAACTGGGCAAAGCCTTTATTCCTACTGTATCACCAAATCACTCAACTGGACTCTCTAAACATCTTTAAATCTGAACTTAAAACTCACTAACTCAACAATCGTTTCTGCCCTTGCAACCTCGTGGCTAAACCACCTTGAACAGCAGCTATGTCTCTGTCCTAGTAATTTACTACTTTTTTGCTCTCCTTTCTAACTACTACTTTTCCTTCTTTCACACTTATTGTAACAGACCTTTTGCTATAGTTTCCTATTAAATTTTTGACAGCTGAATTTTGATCTGGACAATGTGGACCTCTATTCCACAGTTTTTTTTTGTACACTAGCTCTTTAATTCCAATGTAGCCTGTCTACAAATGTACTTTCATGTTGTTTTACATTTGTAACTTGTATTTCTTTGTATAACATTACAGATGTATGCATTTTATTTTTGAAGCTTTTCTCCCTGGGCATCCACTGAAAATGGGTTCCCAACCCAGTGGACTTTCTCAGTTAAAAAATGTAAATCAATACATAAATACATTTCCATTTGTACTTTTTCTTGATTTCCACATTCCTCTGCTTTATACAGACTTGCATAAAATTTCTGAAATATTTCTAATACCTCTACAGGATCTCTGGTTATCTTCTTTGTTATAAACTGCCTAAACTTGGCTACAACCATTTCTACTTTCTGCTGCCTGAGACTTTGTGCTAAATGATTTTATGCTCTGGAATTATTATCAAAAAACAGCTGCTAAACTGACTTCCAAATGGGTGCACAGTAACTAACAGCTTAATTCTAGCTCTCCCAGTGTGAAAGCAGAAATGTAGAAGAGAAAGCCAATGGACCAAGATTTCTGAATACATTTCAGTAACTGGCTAGTAAGTGCACTACCTGGTTGCCAGGAAAAAAGAAATACAGAGGACCTGAAAAAAAATCAGCTACAAAAGGTGACAAAAAAACACTGACTGGGAAAAGTACTGTAGCTGTTCAGCAAAAAGCAGTGCAAACTCCAGACATGACTTACAGTAACCTAGAGGAAAGTATAAGTCAACGGCACACAGACCTGACTAATATAAATGAAACATTGAGGCAGTATATCAATTGAAACAATAAAAGGCTGAGAAAATGGAAGACGCTTTAAAGACATTCAGATAAGGTGATAAAAATGCAAAACTCAGAGTTTGAAATGAAGAAAAGGCTGGCTGGATATAAGACTGCACAAAAACAAATGCTTAAAAAATAATAGCATTAGAGGACAGAGCACACAGGGAAAACCTGAGATTTTCAGCTGTACCCAAGAAGCTGGAAAGAACAGACTGTATTAATTTTATGAAAGCACAAATAAGCAACTGGACTAGTATTCCACAACAGGAATTGTTAATTGAAATATTACATCATGTGTATGCTGAAAACCTGGCTATGAGAAAACAACCTTGACCTTTAATAGTAAAGATGCAATCTTACCACCAGATGGAGATGATTCTGACAAAACTGTGGCAGAAGGACAAAGTAATAAAAGTGGGAGGCAGCAGAGTGTTTGGGGAGAATGACTACTCATTGTACAACAGGCAGAAGAGGAGTAAATGTATTACATTATTCGGGGAATGTCGAGAAGCAGAGGTGAGATTCAAACTGCTGTACCCAGCTATCTTCAAAATATTTTTCCCTGGAGGAACAAAAATAATTTTTTGATGCATTACATGCTAAGGAAGAAATACAAAAGTTTGTCCAACAAAAAGTGAGCTGTAAAGCAGAAGGATATTCTGCTTCCTGTTCTTTTGGTAATAAAGACCACAGATAGACTGTACCAGTGAAACCTTTTCCAGTGTTTCTATTGAAAATGCTTGAGACAGGGAACAAAGTATAAGAGTTGACTAGAAGAATCAAGAGTGCGTTGGAAATGAAGAAGAGACAGAGTTTGAGAGATGGAGATGAACAGGAATAGCATAAGAAAATCTGGAAATATTGGACTTTCTTTGACTTTGTTAAACTTGTAGGGGACTTTAAAGCATATGTCTTACTTCATTGTCAATGTTTGGTGAATAAAATCAGTAACTTGGAAAATGACAAATGTGGAATTCAAAGCAATAATTATATTTGTGAAACATGACAGAACAAGAAAATCTGAAAATATTGCACTTTTTGGACTTTGTTAAACTTGTAAGGGACTCTAAAGCATATACCCTACTACATGCAATTAATGTTCAGAAAAAATACTCAGGAGAGGGGAAGAGGAGGGAGAAAGTAAAACAATTTTTAATAGTACTATTTAAATAATGCATGCTTTTCTTTACATGTTGTACAGTACTTAATCAGTTATTGTTAAGTGTAATGGGGATACTAATATAAACAGATGTTCCTGATTTTTATTCTTTTTTGTATTCTTTCTCCTTCTTCTGTCTTTCTCCTTGTCCAGCTTTAAGAAATTAGGCACTGCAATGTAAAAAAAAAATCTGATTAAAAGAGAATGACAAAGAAAAAATAGTGTGATTTTTCTCATTCTTGCATAACAGAATGACTGGGATAAGGCCATTAGCTTAATCTAGTTACATGTTTCAACAGAAAGCAGGTAAATGAAAAAGAATACTGAATATTTTAAGGCTTTTTGCTAGTAAACAGTTTTGTGTCTGGTTCTCAGGTCTCTAGTAGACAATCTGATAAGGAGAAATGGCTTGGAGAAAATGTTTTCTGAATGCATTCAAGGGGTTTCCCAGCTGACAGAGCTATAAAGAAAAGAAAACAAGACAGTACTTAATAGAACCACAGGTTGTATCATGCATCTTAGCATGGATAACCTTTCTTTCAGGTTAGCCCAAGTCTATGCATCTGGCTGTCAGTTTGGAACACTTGTTCCTATTAGGAGGGTAAAACGTCAATATTTGAAGATGTATATAGTTTTGTGTATAGTCAACAGGTTTTGGGGAGTATTGGGTGTGTGCGTGTATTTTTGTTTGAGGGTTTTCAATAAAATAGAAAGATCTGTAAGATGTGACAGACTCAAATTGAGATGACAAGAAACAACTGTATAAAAGATTAACCTGTTAAACAGTATATGCATGTAACATAAAAGCTGGAACTGAACATTTAACAAAAAAGTTGTTATGAACAGAAAGTGGAACAATAACTTCTCAAGAATATGATACTCTCTATAAGGTATTTAAATGTTAATGGTCTCAGATAAATACAAAAAAGGAAGTAGTGAACTATATTAAAAATTTAGAGTGCAAACAGCTATGCTACAGGAGAGACACTTGAAAAGAACTGAACATGTGAATTTGATAAAGAAAAGTTTTTGGGATGGTTATTCAGTGCAACACCTGGGCAAAGGAAGAGAGGAGTACTTATATAATTGCAAGAGGATCTCCAACAGTAATAGAAGAGGATACAAAAGACAACAATGTTAGATTTGTAGTATTAAGGGGTTACTGGCAAGGAAGAAGGATTACACTGGCATGTATTTATATTCCACTGAAAATTGTTGTAACAGAGCTTAAGAAAGCTCTGGGAGAAATAATCAACTTTTAGCAAGGAATATTACTTATAGGTGGGGACTGGAATTTGATTTGCAACAGTGAAGATGTGTCTTAGAGGCCCAAAAGGGAAAATATAACAAAGGATGGTAGATTTGTAAAGAAATTTATGAAAATATTTGGCAAGGAAGATGTGAATTGAGCACTAGGAGTTTGGAGTGAATTTACATAATATTCCCCAAGATACAAAAACTGGGCTAGGCTAGACAGAATTTACATTTCACAAGAACATGTGCATTTAATTGAAGGTCTTGATATGCACCCAATAACTATTTCAGATCTTGTGCCAATAATAATTAAAATAAAAACACAGGGTAATTAAATAAAAATGAGACACTGGCGCTTTCCCACCTATCTGCTGAAAAAAAGAGGAATTTAAGGAATGGTTAGTGGCAATTATTCAGGAGCTGTTAGAGAAGATAGAAACTTCTTCTGAAAATATAGCTAGAAAGTGGGACAAAATTAAAGGGGAGTTTAAAAACAGGGTTGAAATAAAAGAAAGGGAGATATGGTTAAGAAGTAACAAGAATTATTTAGAGGGACTGACAAATGTTAAAGTACTGCAAAATAGGGGCAACCTCACAGAACATGAAGAGGAGCAACTGCAGAACGCTAAACAGAAAATAAGGGATTTCATCCGGAATATGCATGAGTTTAGAAAGACTGATGTTAAGCAACTGTTTCTGATAATAACTAGAGCACAAAAACTTTTACCAAAACGACTTGGGCAACAGAAAGTACAGTGGGCTGTGTCAGCAAGCTTAGGAAGCCTATAACAAGGAAGATAACAAGGGATCCTTTGGAAGTATTCAGAAATATTTCTGAAACTCTACGAAAGTCTGTATAAAGCAAAGAAATATGGAAATCAACAAAAGTTACAAATGGAAATGTTTATGGAAGAATTAAATATGCCAAGGTTAGAAGTATAGGAGGCTCAATTACTAACATGATAGGAGATAAAAATGATGATGTGTAATCAATGTACAGGAAAGTCTCCAGGAAAAGATGGTATTCCTGGGGAAGTTTGGAAGCTAAGAGCGGAAAAACATGATAAAGGTCTGGAAGGTTTTGTTTAACAGTAATTCAAAAGGAGGAGAAGTATGTAATACTTAAGAGGGTAAAGATCCATCAGACCCAGATTCATAATGGCCCATTTCAATAATAAACCATGATTATAGCATGTTTATGTCTATAATGGCTAAAGAATGGAAAAAATAATGCCAAAATTGATAGATATGGACCAATGTGGTTATGTGGAAGGAAGGCAAACATTTGACAACATTAACGGAACACTGATGATCCACAGGGAAGCAAATTGTAAGAAAGTATGACTACTGTTGGAGGGTCTTGATGCAGAGAAAGCATCTGACAGAGTAAGCTGGGATTTTATGAGCAGAGCAAGGAAGCATCTGCACTCCCTGAAAAAAATATAAGGTTGATTACGAGGATATATGAAGGATCGGAGCCGAAAATTGAAGTGGGTAGGGTAAATCTCTGCCTGAGCAGAGGATCTAGGCAGGGGTGTCTTCTCTCCTCTTTGTTACTTGCATTACATTTAAAACCACTGGCAAAGAAAAGAAGGTACTCAGAAATTCAAGGATATAAACTGGTATGGTAGTCAAGTAAAGTTGGCTCTATTTGCAGATGACATTATTTTATACCTGACAAAACCAGAAAGGGCCATTACAGTGCTGTGGAGCATATTGAGAGAGTTTCAAAGCTTTTTGGGATACAAAATTAATGAAGCTAAAACAAAGACAATAGCAATAATTATGCATCCACATATGAATTAGTCTTATACAAAGGTCACGCGTATTTTTACCAACCAGAGGAAATGTTGTGGACAGCAATTAACAAAGAGCTGAAGGATTTTATCTGGGAGGGAAAGATGACAAGAGTCAAGTAGGATAAGCTTATTCTTCCAGCAGAACAAGGAGGATTGGAATTACCCAATTCAAAGGGGTATTTCACAGCAATACAGTTAAGGCTCCTATACATAGCACAAGCAGAAAACTATAATTCAAAGCGGAAAGAGATGATGATGAAGAAACAGAGGGGAAGCTTAAGAATCAATGACAGACTGGGATTCTGGATGCAAACCTTTAAGGAAAATAACAATAATAATGCAGAATATTATAGTCAAAGAAGCAGAAAGTATTCTAAGAACTAATCCAACACGGGAATGGAGAAAGGAGATTCTGTCAATAGGGATGACTGCAATTAGGGATATAGACAACAGATAAGAAGGGGCTGGAATTTAATGGATAAAACTGGCAAAGGAACCAAGGTACTGGGAGCAAATAACTAGACAGGGAAAGGTAACAGAATAGGAAGATGCCAATAAATTATTTGGCTCTCTTATTTGTCCAGGCTCTCTTCTCTTTTTACACTGCAGTACCTACATTTCTTAATGCTAAAGAAAAAGAGAGAAAGGAAAGAAAAGGCATGTCTTTAATTTAGTATCCTTATTAGACAGGAAAATAACAGAACAAACTTTACTATACAACATGCAATATATGTTACATTTTTATAAAAATACCGTTAAGAAAAATTGTTTTACTTTACAGTTACTTATTTCCTTCCTTCTCCTCGATGTTTTCCAAACCTTAATGACATGAAGTAGGCATATGCTTCCAAATCTCCTACAAGTTTAACAAAGTCAAAAAAGTTCAGTATTTCCTGGTTTTCTTGTTACACCATATTTCAGAAATGCGACTGATGTACTGTAATCACACAGTTATTCATTAGTTTAAAAGTTGCTGGTTTTCTTCTTCTTGATTTCACTCTCTCAACTCAGGTCTCTGGTTCATTTCCAACATACTCCTGTTTTTTTTCTAGTCAACTCCTATGGTTATCTCTCTCTCTCTCAAGCACTTTCCTTTGGAAAATTGGAAAAGGTTTCACTGCTAAAGTCTATGAGATTTGTTATCAGAAGAATCCCCTTCTGTTTCCTAGTTCATTTTTTTGTTGGCCAAACTTTTGTATTTCCTCCTTAGCATGTTCTGCATCAAAAAATCTCCAGAAAAAAAAAATCTGAAGATAGCTAGAGTTAGCAGCTTGAATATTATACCCGTTTCTTGACATTCCTAGATTGCTGGAATAAATTTACCCCTTTTCTGCCTGTTGTACAGTAAGTAATCATTTTCCACACTCTACCGTCACCAAATTTTAGTACTTTGTCCTTCTGCCACAATTGTCAGAATCAACTCTTTCTGCTTGGAGGATTGCATCTTTATTTTTAAAAGTATTGGCTGCTTTCTCATGGCCAGGTTAGGAACACACACACAATGTGCCCTTTCAATTACAACTCCTGCTGTGTTCAGTTGCTTATTTTGTGTTTTCTTAAAATTAATACAGCCTATTCCTTCTACTTTCTCTGGTATACCAGAAAATCTCACATTTTCCCTACTTGTTCTGTCCTCTAATTCTAACATTTTTGAAATGTCTCTTCTTGAGCAGTCTCATACTCATTCAGCCTTTTCTTCATTTTGACCTCTGATTTTTGCAGTTTTATCAGCTCAACTGAATGCTGGTTTAAGGCTTTTTCCATTTTTCAGTCTTTTATTTGAGTTGATATACTTTTTCAGTTTCATTTATTGTAATCAGCTCTGAACACATCTGACATATTTTTTCCTCTAGATTACTAGAACTCGTGTGTGTTTCTCCAAACCTGAAACTTGAACTGCTTTTTGCTGATCAGCTGTAGGATTCTTCACAGCCAGTGTTTTCTCTTTAACTTATGTGGTTGTTTTTTTTTTTTTTTTCAGGTTCTCAATTTCTTGTTTGTTGACATCCAGGCAGTGTACTTATTAGCCAGTAACCAACATTTACTGGCTCTCTTTTCTGAGTTTCTGTTTTCACATAGGGTGAGCTAATATTTAGCTGTTACTCAGTGTGCAGTCATCTTGGAAGTCAAAGCCACAATCTGTATGGGTCCAGATCTTAATATATGGATAAAGACAGAATACTGTATTTTCCAAGTTACTGAACAAATGTTTGCAACAACACATAATGCCAGATTCTTTTCAGTGTTTGATGCAAACCTAGGGACACTGTCAAATTAAACTGGAGGAAGCAAGTTCTAACTGCTGAATGATCAATATAACTTTAGGTAGACATAAATTCATAATGCTGTCTTTGGGGATTTCATCAGCACCAAAGAGGTTCCAAACAGTTGAGGTAAATGTGACTGTGAGGTAAGAAGAAGATGTTAACATTATTGATGTCTGTCTTAGTCTGGAGTGCTACAAAACCTAACAAAACAGACCACTGAGAAGGTGTTAGCCTAAGGGTACAGAGCTTGAAAGTCATCAAAACAAAGTATCAAATATGAGTGACTTCCCTGAAATATATAGGGCATTTAAACTGTCAGTTCTCTTAAATGCTGTACCTATCCTAATAATCACCTATCACAGTTTAATCTTTTACATATCTGTAATAATGTGCCATTGAGAAAGCTTCTACTGCATCATACAGTTTGGTGCCTGTCAACAGATGGAGTTTTGAGCTACAGAAAAAGGTTACAAAGTAGTACGATGTAAAACTATCCAAAACCATTCACAAGAATGCAAGTCAGCAAGAGTTACAAGCAATCCTACTACTGGAAGGTAAATGAGATGCTTACGCATAAAAGACCATAAATGATATGCAGACACATTATACAGAAAACAATAAAAGGAAATGGCTGCAGTAGTCTTTCACTACTAAAAGTTCCAGGACCACTTATATGAGAAAGGCATTACTGTGGAGTAAATTTAAGAAACTATTACACAAAACATCTATACAACTAGAAAGAATACTGTACAGAGATATGACTTTCAAGTACAGTATAAACTAGTAAAAAGTATATGCATGTTGTAGATACCCTTTGTAGAGTGTATCTCATTAAATGTAAAGGGAATCTCCTAAAAGACTACTACGGCCGGTACCACAACAATACAGGACTAATGATAAACTAAACATTATCGCACCTCAATCTTCCTTTCTCTTTATTCCATTTTTTTTTTCAATTTCTCCCCTCCCCTTTCCATAGCATAATCCAAATTGAAAATATCCTCCAAATTGACTGCAGTTCCTACCATCACCTTATGAAGTACTAGTCACATTTAATGGCCCTTTATTCCTAGGAGATTGTTGACTAAGCCTACAATGGCTGACACATCACTGGTTTATTATAAACCTATAAATTATGACAGGATAGCTAGAGGGAGTGAAGCAATTACATTCCTTAGTCAAGTCGTATTTTCTTTCCAGAATGAGCTTATACATTCAAGGGCAGATGTTCATGGATAAAAATGTAATCACTCCCATGCTAAAGCAAACTCACAAGCTGCTAAAGCCATAGCCAGCATTAGGTATCTGCAAATTCTATGGCTGCAGGGGGCTCACCAGTCTTCCTGGACTGTGGGGGATCATACAAAAGGTGCCACCAGGTGGAGGAATAGGACATGAAAAATGTTAATTATCTGCCAATATGCTTTATGTTACACAACGTTAAGCCATAACCCTCATTAGGATAACGCTGGTAATCAGTGAATGAACAATCTTTTTTTTTTTTATTTTCTTGTTGTTCATGAGAGATGTAGAAAAAGTAAATACAAGATCCTTCATTTCCAGTTTTATCCTAACAGGGTCATATCACAACCCTGTTTAGTATAAAGCATGTAATGAGTGAATGAATGTGAGGTAAGTACTAGAGATTGTCAGCCCAGAGAAAACAGTTTCAGTGCTCACCTGGAATTGCACAAGAATTCTGGACAAAGCTAAAAGTAATCAAGGCAAAGGGCAAAAAACAGGAACATTTTTCAAATATTAGTATAATTTATTTAAATAAGTTAATAGAACAAGATGTTTTACATCAATGTGCATTTTCTGAACAATAGGAAGTATGAGACTTTAATTGTTTGTATTACTGGTTGACTTTAATCCTGAGAAAGTCAAAAACTTTATGAACAGGACAATAATAGGCAAAAAGGGCATTCTTTCTTTGTTCAATACTTCTCGACAAAGTAAAAAATAATGTGTGGAAAAAGACCCGAAATCAGGGAAATTTTTTGATTATTACTCCAATTCACTCAAAGAGTTAACTGAACAACAGATTTTGTAGTAACATGCATTTTCTGAATAAGTATGAAACTTTAGTGCTTTTGCATTACAGTCTGATTTTAATCCACAGTAATACTCTCAAAAAATTATGAGGAACACAACAAAATAATATGAGACAAAATCAGGAACAGTTTAAAGGTGTGATAGTATGTATTATTTCAAGATGTGGTGTGAAAATGTGACTTAACCTTGCTTTTTTATCACTGATATGGTGTAGCACATAACATTGTATTGTATTGCATTTGTTGAAATCAATGTAAAAAAAAAAAAAAAAGTCTCTCTGGTATTTGTGTGTGTACTGATTGGATGGGGGTATAGGGTGGTTGCAGCGTATTTAAGAACAACAAGTTGGTCGTAATTTCTTTCATTTCCCACCATAAACTTAAGCCATGTCCATGATAGGTGGCCATCTTTGGTAGTCTGATAGGAAAAAATGTGTTTGAAAATAACTGCTCAATGGCACAGCTATGCAATAAATAGCATTACCATTTTGCAGTGCTTTGGTCAGGTTAAGTCCTTGGCTGTTGATTTTTCTAATTGGAGTGTCCCATGTCCTCCCTGTCATTTCATGGGTTTACCCATGTGCTCTGTTTTTCTCCAGCGTACCAAAGACATACTGTAGGTGAACTGGCATTCCTTCATCTTCAATAAATGTGAGTGTGCAGCATGTGTGTGTATTTGTGCAGCTTGTGCAAGATGTGTGTGTCAGTACATGTCACAGATTTTTTATCAGTGGACACAGACAATAACAGTGGGCATACATATCCTTTTTGGGTAGCAGTAAAAATGCAGTTAACCATTATCATTCAAATGTAATGTATAGAATGCATTACAGAACATCCAGATCCTTAGAACTCCCAGGGCTCTGGGGGCCCCCACACTCCAGTATAGATTTTTTTTACACATACAATGGGTGGCATATGCTTTCAATTCCATCTCTATTCTCTATTCTAAAACTAGCCCTCCTAAGAGGTGTGTACAAAAAGGTCATTGTGGTCTGTGTGTGGGGCTGGACATGGGTGTGGTCATTACTTTCTCTCTCTGACAGACCTCAAGAGGTGTGCAAAGTCACTAGGGATTGTGCAGGGGCTGTGTAATGTCTAAAAGCAACAAGTTGGAATACATTATTGTGATCACAATTTTGTTCACTTTTCTCACAAGCGAACATCAGATATGTACACAGGTGGCTCTCTTTTGGAGGTAGAGGTAAGGAAGCACACTGTTTATATAAATCTAACAGCAACAGGTTGAAATATGCTCCTGTGTTCTACCTGTTCTTTCAGTTTTGGCCCAGCCTGACATTAGAGGGGTACATCGAAGGTGGCTTTCTTTGGGAATAGGGGTGAGGATGCATGGTGTGGATAGGTAATAGCAGTGACTTAAAATGCATCACTTTGGCCACTTGCGCCTTCTCTTTCATTCCAATCTCACACCAGATAAATGCAGGGTAGGACTCTTATTTAATTTTTTTTTTTTTGGGGGGGGGGCAGATAGTATTCCCAGATAGAAGGTATATATGCTCTCAAACATTTTCCTTTTCAGTTTGTGAGCTACTATGTTATCAGCTTCAAATATTAAGCCTTACTTCTTCATGGAAAACAAAAAATAAGGCTAAAATTCTTTAGTTACTTAAGTTTTTTTTTTTGTTCACTGGATCAAAAGGTTGGGCAAATGCTCTAAAATGCCCTTTACAGCATTTATTAACCTCATGGCTTCTGAGGAAGTGGTGCCCCCCCCCCCTCGGCTTAATTTAGTTATTTCCTACAGTTATTACTGTGCAGTCATGGCCAGTTAGGTTGTGTGGAAGGGATGCAAGACAAAGTAAAGCTGAACAATAAAAATTAATTTCATTCCTTAGTCATGAGTTTTGTTCAGGCAGTCACTGAATGAAAAAGTTATTTAAAAAAGGCCCTCAAATGTACTTCAAAGGGAATGAATATTAAAAGGATTATTCTTTAATGGAAAGCAGCACGATGGCTTTATTACTAAAGGCCAATTTCAGTAAACGGGAAGTGTTGCACTTTCTTTTTTTTGTACATATAAGTTTGTGGAGGTCCTCTCCCTCCCCTGCAAAAATCTTGAAAATGTGCTTGCTGAAAATAGCTTTCAACAATTTACATGCATGCATGCATGCATTTGTCCCAAGGATAATCTTAAATGAATAATCATGTTTCCTAGAAAGCTACGGTTTCTGGAAAAAGCTGTGAAGTATAAGGCAAAATGTTTGAAAAATAAAGAAAAAGGTAATCTTTATGGATAAAAGAGGAGGAAGCACTGAGGGGTGTGTGTGTGGGGGGTGGGGGGTGGGGGGAAAGCAGGAAGTGGGGGTGCCACAGAGCCCTTTGTCCCATACAGATTGCGGTTTTAATATAACATCATTGCAACAAAAATGCCATTCACTGTGAAAGTAGCTCCGTGAGATGAGCAACTTGGTGTGGTACACCGGACTATCATAATGAAAGAGTACTGTAACTACAGTTCAGTCTGTGCATACTATTCCTAAAGCTTTATAGTATGAACAAAAAAGGCTGCATAGGAGGTGTGGCAGTAACATGTGATACTCAGACTACAATTGTCCAGGATGCACCACAATGCATCTCCTCCGACTGTCCCAGAATCACATTCCTATTATATAGTCCTCTGCTTGCCACACTCCCCATCTCTCATTTTCTATCACCCTTACTCTTACTGGTGTGGTACATTTTCCCCCTGACATACCTGGCATCACTACCACAATTGTAATATTCCTTTATTGCTATATAACACACACTTTTTGTTGGCCTCTGTCTGTGGCACAGCTGTTGACAGCACTTTTAACATGCAACTGTTTACTTACAGGTGAACCGCATGTCTATGGTTCTTTAGTTGCACTCATTGTATTTTATTCTAAGCGGAGAGTTGTTATAGTAATCAACTTCACTCGTCGGGTAGTCAGTGTTTACAACCCCAGTGCCCCTCTGATGCTCACAGATGCTATTTGCAATATTCCACAGACCTTTTACAATCCAACCCTAACAGCTGTATTCCTATGATTAACATAATAAAATCAAACTTACTCAAAAAAATGACAACCTTATAATTTACTGAACATTAAAATTTAGATAATTATAACTTTATCTGAGGAGTGCACTACAGAATAAATATCCAATATAAACAACATGCAAGCTTTACTATTCTAGTCAATATTTTAATCTTTAACAGGGTAGATACTTGATTAAGGAGAATATTATTGCAGCTTGGAAAATATGAATTTTTTTATTAAACACAACATTCCATTTTCAGAACTGTACTGCATATTCCCAAATTTAACATAACAAAATAAGCATTATTGATATATCTGAACCATTTACTGAACATTATGGTTCATAAAGCTTTAATTTAATCTGGGATGTGTTAATAGGGTGAACATCCAATATTTAGAACACACGTGATTCATATTGCTCTTCAATTTTCTGGTCAATATTTGATTCTTCATTACAAAATGAGTACTATAACACAGACATTCCATTTTAGATTTATATTTTATCGATTTTGACAGTATTCAATGCACATATGATGCACACAAACCTAGCATCTCATTTTTATCAGCTAGGGGGATTTGAACTGCTTGCAGGTTTTGGCATATCTTTTGGAGATCTAGCTATGTTCAATCAATACAGAATTAATTTACGACATTAACTTATAGCTCAGAGGTTATTAAAAGATTCTATGAACTGGCAAGTAGTTATTTCAGGGTACATTAAAGACCAAACAGAACTTAAACTTGGATCACTGATGACTGGAATGTTTTCAGTTTGTGAAGTATTATATGACATGCTGGATAAATCTAAAAGATGTTACATTTAAACCTTTTATTTACTTATTTTGCATTTAACTGGGCAGAAGAACTAGACCGTGACCATTTTAAGCTACAACGTGGGCCAACTGGCAAAGACACAGCACATGACAGTAAACTATATTCCACACTGGATGCATCCGTTGATTCACAACAGTAAAACAATTTCATGCAGTGTAGTGGTTGAAATGCTATATAGTCATCTATAATATAACTTAAGAAATTTGTTTTTCTCTTTTGATTAATTTTCTATTTCCACTATGTTTTATCTGTGTACAGTTGTACGAAACTGAACTTGCTTGCAACTGCTTATTTTTTTCACTATATTGTTCCCTTGGATGGCAGATGATGTATTTTTCTGTATTTGTATATAGTTTTGTGTGTGAAGAGAAGTTTCTGGTTTATGGAATACAGTTATTTAAAAATATATATAACAGAGTTTTAGCTGTAACATCACAAAGTGAACACCAGCTAGGTGTCCAAAATTTTCCAAGGTAAAGAATTGGTAATAGTGAAGCTGGTCTACAAGCTTCAACATACACAGAGTATCATGTACACTTACAGGGGTACCTATAAGTTCAGCGAAAAATCAATTCAGCGAACGGAATTTTCAGTGTGCTTACATCGAACATGCTATTCGTTGAACTATTCATACTGAGATCGCAGTACAGGGAGGATTGGGAAATTTGCCCTTTCCACACTGTACTGCGCAGCCCCCCACGAGCAGAATTTAATGGGCAGCATTTGCGATGAAATGCCGTTCGTTGAAGTGTCACGTCGATGAAGTGATACAGACCCCACTACAGTAGTATGCTCAAAAACTAGCCCCAATAGTAAATCTTCTAATACCGTAGTATGCTATGTCTTGTTTTTGATCTGCCAGATGACCTCAAGGTGTAACAGAGTATATAGGTGACGAAGCCAGCTAGGTGTCTAAAATGTTCCTAAAATTCTGGACAAGCTTTAGCATTTTGTCACTATCAGAACCTTAGACTAGATTACTAACAGTTTGACAGACGAGATCAGACAGGAGTCCCCGCGGACTATGATGTTTGCAGATGACATTGTCATCTGTAGTGAGAGTAGGGAACAGGTGGAGACGATCCTGGAGAGGTGGAGATATGCTCTAGAGAGAAGAGGAATGATGGTCAGCGGGGCTAAGACAGAATGTGTGTGTGTGTGTGTGTGTGTGTGTGTGTGTGTGTGTGAATGAGAGGGAGGATAGAGGAATGGTGAGGATGCAGGGAGTAGAGATGACGAAGGTGGAGGAGTTTAAATATTTGGGATCAACAGTTCAGAGTAATGGTGAGTGTGGAAGAGAGGTAAAGAAGAGAGTACAGGCAGGATGGAGTGGGTGGAGAGTGTCAGGAGTGATTTGTGACAGACGAGTACCAGTAAGAGTGAAAGGGAAGGTCTACAAGAGGGTAGTGAGACCAGCTATGTTATATGGGTTGGAGACAGTGGCATTGACAAAAAGGCAGGAGTCAGAGCTGGACATGGCAGAGTTAAAGATGTTAAGATTTGCACTGGGTGTGACAAGGGTGGATAGGATTAGGAATAAGTATATTAGATGGTCAGCCCAGGTTGGAAAGTTTGGAGACAAAGCCAGAGAGGCAAGATTACGTTGGTTTGGACATGTGCTGAAGAGGGATGCAGAGTATATTGGGAAAAAGATGCCACGGATGAAGCTTCCAGGTAAAAGGAAAAGAGGAAGGCCTAAGATAAGGTTTTTGGATGTGGTGAGAGAGGACATGCAGGTGGTTGGTGTGACAGAGCAAGATGCAGAGGACAGGAAGAAATGGAAACAGATGATCCGCTGTGGCGACCCCTAACGGGAGCAGCCAAAAGAACAAGAAGAAGACAAGATTACTAACAGAGTGAAAGAATTCCACAAGTTCACTGCTCCCTGATTTTACTGTTAGTAAACTGAGAAGGACTCATCCATACAGCAGGGCTCCGATGTGTGAATCAGGCTGAAAGAATTGTACTAGCATGGATCCATGTCAGATGGACGAAAGCGCACTTCAACTAAGGCCACATCGCCAAGACTACTCCGCCGACAGGACGAATCCCCAACAATGGTAAATAATGCGGGCTGGGAGTTATAGTCCCATTCCCCACTGCAGTGCGATCTCTGAGTTGATATATTTAAGTAAGGGGGGTGTAGGGGGCACAGCCCCCCCACAAGGGGGGCTGCAGGGGGGTTTGTCCCCCTGCTATACAAGTTGTGATGTGATTTTTGAGTGTATTATGGAAACGGGAATGTATCCCGTTCCATAATACATTGACTTACCATTGTCAGAGATTCATCCTGTCGGCGGAGTCATCTCGGCGATGTGGTTTTCGTTGAAGTGCGCTTTCGTCTATATGACATGGACCCACTATCATAACCTATACAGTAGACTAAAAAGGACAGTCATCTTACTAGAAATGTCCAGAAAGTCTGGGAGCATACACACCTTGACTTAAGGTGTAACCCATGTAGCAAGTGGAAGTTAGGACTTGCAGCTTAGGCAACTGGTTGAGGAAGCAAATGCATTACGTGTGTCAGGTAGCCCATATCTGTAATCAAAATCTGCACTACTTCATATTGCCACTTGCATTTGTTTTAACTTTGGGTGCAATGACTGAAATAAGTCTGGATCACCTTTGTTCAGTTTAAATCCATTGAAGATGAAAATGTTGGTAATTTTGGCAAACACAATTAATTTACTTATTTGAAGTCATCTTTCTGGTTCAATAAAATCAGTCTGTAGTTACTCTGAAGAAATTCGTGGTCAGGAGCAATTCAAGAAAAAGCAGCAAAAAAAACACAGAGAACAAAATGTGTGATTATCAACAGCTTTCATTATTTACTCCAGTACAAACAGAGCTTCATCAGACTATGTGACTTTACAAACAAGGTTCTTACAGAACCAAGAGCATTATACCAGTTACTTCAAAGCATCCAATCAGAGACAGGAAAAGTCTTCAGACTTCAAGTCATACTGAATAAAAATAAATTACAAAACAGCCTTTAAAAATATTAATCTTTAGCTATCTGTGTCATTATTCATCACGGATGGGTCTTGGATCCAACTGGCAACTGAAGGATAGATCCAGAGCTCAATCTCCTCCCCTTCCCATAATCCCTAGCTGACCTGTGACCCTCAGATCTCATTTATCATGGAAACGCTCAGACGTGTATCCTATAGCACAAGCGACTTCACTTCAGATAAGTGAGAATTATCTTTTTCTTTTGGGGTCTTTTCCTTTCTTTCTTATAGCCTTAGTGTGCTTTTTACCTCTGTCCGTCTTTAGTGTGGTTAGTTTAGATTTCCTCCACTCCCTGTAGCCCAAGTTTTTTCCTGTGGGTTCCTGCCTTTTCTTCCCATTTCCTTCGGTGGTGTTTCTGGTTAGGGGTTTTTACCTTAGATGTTCCTCTCTTAACTATCGCTTCTTTAGTAAAGTAGCCATTTTTCTGGGGCCTTCTCTACCTTCCCCTTTCCCGTACAGAGTGCGGGTGTTGTTACTGTCTGTGTGCGTGTGTGTCCTTTGTCTGCTAAGATGTCTGAGAAGCCTTCTGGCTTTAAAAGATGCTCCTTGTGCAGTCAGAAAATGCCTCATTCCAACTCGCACGAAGAGTGTGCTTATTGCCTAGGAGAGAGACACTTGGAGGTTGAAATGCGACATTGTGCCGCATTCAACCCCAGGGCTCTCATGGATCTCAGGAATAAGTTGCTGTTAAAGAGACATGCAAAGGGGGGCCCTATAGCCTCCGGCTCTCCCTCCTGCTGATCCCAAAATGAAGACCTCCTCTTCTTCCTTGAATGATTCCCCTGCAAACAAGCTGAGGCTCTCAGATCACAGATCCCTGGATCTGAGCCCAGCCTCTTTGGCTTCGGATCTGGGCTCTTCCACTCCAACAGCCTTGAATCATTCTGTCAGATCCGAGGCCTCGGAGCCTCTGAGGCCCTCGGATCCAACTCAGAGCAAGCCAACTTTGGATCTGACCCGTCTATCGGATCAGTCTTCGGCGCCAAGTAAACCACTGGATCCATCCAAGACTTCGGATGTGAAGATTATATCAGATCCAACAGTCATTGACAGCTCCCCTTCGAGGTCTAGGAGTTTGGATCCAAGGCACAAGAGTCTGTCTCCCTCCTGAGACTGCAGAACAGTGCCAGGTTCTCCGGCAAGGTCAGGACATTCTTTGGTATCTTCCCACAGATATGGATAGGATGATGAGTTTTCTCAAGGCCTAAATTGGAGTTGGGCTTGTTACCATCCCCAGCTCAGTTGCCCAGGGGATCTTCTCCACCTGTGGGACTTCATTCTTTTCTGCCAACTCTTCCGGGTTTGATCGCCAAGATCAGAACATTCACTGTGAGAGGCGGGTCTATATTATATATTCGAAGCCTCATAATTTCGAAGCTCATATGTTTAACAACATATGAGTGAAACTTGAATCTTCGAATATATAATAAAAACGTTAAAAAAAAAAAAAGAAGACTCACTTTAATGTTCTGAGCAGGAGGGCAAACCCCCTGCACCCCCCACACCCCCCTACTTAAATATACCAAGTCTGAGACCACACTTAGTGCAGAAAAGAAAATCCGTTGGTGTTCACCTTCGTACTTTTCAAAGTTCGATCATATGGTGTTGACCACATGACTTTCAAACTTTGAAATGTTTGATAATTTAACAGGGACCTGTGAGAGGCCGATGGTGTCAGGTATCCCTCTCTTCCTGGCACCATCAGGGCCCCTGGCGTGCTCTCTTCCACTGCCATTGGAACTGGCTGCACCTTGGCCCCGCAAAGTCTAAGCTGGTTCCCAGGGGGAGAGTTCGAGCCTGGAGTTTTCAGACCATTCCCTCCGTTTGGGGGGGTCTCCTCACTGGACAGCTCGGGGCTGGTATCATCTGGAGACATTGGTGCTGCATTTGGGGTCCCTCTTTCCTTCTTGGGTGGCTACGGCCATGGGAGAGGAGAGGGGGACCTCGTATACTCTTTTGACCTTCCGGGCTGTAGAAAGGACCTTCTCTAGCGGGGCAGTTTCCTCTCCTTTGTCTCTAGGTCCTCCCCAGCCTCTTTTGACTTTGGGCAGGGAGCCCTTTATCATCCTTCCAGAGTCAGCCTTCTCCCGTGAGAACCTTCAGGCAGGCATTATCCCGCTTAGTGTTTCTACCTCTTCCAAGTCCACCCCAGAGCTCACCATGGAGGACCCCCTCAAAAAAGGATGTGCAAGAGGAGGCACTTGGACTCCCCTAGAGAGTCCCTCATGGAGGACATGGATTTTGAGGAGGGAGAAGGGTCCCCCTGATTTCCGTCTGAGGAAATGTCCTTTGGGGACATCCTCAAATTTCTCAAGCAAAGAGGTGATTGGTCTTCCCCCACCCCATCTTTAGAGGAATCTGTGTTCCTGAAGGCCTTCGGGACGTGCCCATCTTCTACCTGGGTGTCCCTATCACCTACAGGGAGTGGAAGGAGCCGGACACAGAGGAACCAGTCCCTAAAAGGGCTGATAAATTTCTTAGTCCCCCAAAGGATAAAGCTTTTTGGAGTAAGGGCATCCCCATTGATGCCATTGTGGTGGCTGCAGCTACTATGAAGGAGCTCACTGAACAGAGCTCTACAGTCCAGCCCCCATACAGGGAGTCTTGGGTGACTGACTGCATTGGAAAATATGTGTTTGTCTCAGCTACATATGGATTAATAGCAACCAGTTACATGGCAGATTTAATCCGGCTTCAACGGGATTTGGCCTTGGAACTCAACCACTTCCCTTTCAGAGTTGATGCCTCTGGATAGTCTTAACCTGGTCTCTCTGAAACTATTTGCTTTAACTTCCCTGGCTAATGCTTCAATGAGGTTGATCTCCAATGTGGCAAAGGCCCCCTCTGAAGCGGTGGGTACAGGGATTGCCATTAGATGGCATGCCTGGCTTCACCTTTGCAGGTTTGCGGAACCCTTCAAGGGGTCTTTTACCAATGCTCTCTTTGACAGGTCAGCCTTGTTTAGTCCCTCCATCAGAGACACTGGCCAGCAGCGAGCAAGAAGGGAAGACTGTCAGTGGTGGGGATCAAGTTCTCTACTCCCCAATGATCTTTTTCCAAGAATCAGAGGGGTAGTAAGAAGCTTTGGTTCCGCAAGACTCGATCCTCTTTCCAGGATGCTCCACAGGAATTCTCTTCTACTGGCCGGGGTAGGGGATTCAATGGCAGATGCTGCCCTTGAGGCAGAGGGGGTCTGCAGAAATAGGGCTCCCAGGAACCCTTCTCAGAGAAGCCCACTCAGCGCTCCTGAGGGGCTGTCCAGCTGTCCTGCCTTGGGGGCAGTTGGGGGGATGACTCTCCTTTAACTCAATAGCCTGGAGAAGTATCACCTCAGATCAGTGGGTGTTAAAGATTATTTCCAGAGGTTACTTCATACCCTTTTTTCAGCTCCCTTCAATTCAAAAATCTCTTCCAGACATTCCACCCCACTAAAGGGAGTTGATCCATCTCGAGGACCAAGACCTTCTTCTAAAAAGAGCCATTCAAGAGGTCCCAACAGGACATCAAGGGTCTGGAGCTTACTCTCGCTTTTTTTTGGTGCTGAAAAAGACCAGGGACCTGTGTCCCATTTCGGACCACAGTGAGCTGAACTTGTCTGTCAAGAAGTCTAAGTTCCGGATGGTCACTGTACAATCCATTCTGCCTCTTCTGCACAAGGACGACTGGATGTGCTCAGTACATCTCAAGGACATGCTATCATATCAAAAATAGACAGACACTCCCAGAGATACCTGCACTTTCAGCTAGGGGCCAATGACTACCAGTTCAGCGCCCTGCCCTTTGGACTCACCACAGACCATCCCCCCAGGTGTTTACCAAATGCATGGCAGTGGTGGCAGCTCATCTTCAGCTGCAAGGATTCTAAGTCTTCCTGTACTGGACGATTGGCTCTTCGTGGTCCCATGAGGCATCAACTTTCTATGACCATCAACTATACCCTCAAACTCTTTCACGATCTAGGCATCACAGTCAACCTCTCCAAGTCAAAATCCTTCCCTGTGTCAGTGCCTAGAGTTTACCAGTGTTCTTCTAGACACTGTGTCAGAGACTGCAGCACTTCCACTCCACAGATTCAAATCATTTGGGACCAGGTCCATCAGTTGCTGACTCAATCATCCCACAGCCCACTTAATCTTGCAGGCGCTAGGTTCAATGGCAGCTGCTATCCAGATAGTGCCTCTTGCCAGGTATCACATGTGCATCCTACAGTGGACCCTGGCGGTTCAGGGGTCTGCTTAGGTTCACCCCATGTCCATGACCATCAGAATCTCTCAGGTGTGTAGAAACCACCTTGCATGGTGGCTTCAAGCTCAGGATCTGATCTTAGGCAGACCCTTTTGTCTTCCCCCAACCCAAAGCCACAGTGACCACAGATGCCTTCCTGTTGGGGTGGGGGGCATTGCCGTGGAAGAACAGTTCAAGGCACATGGTCCCCTGCAGAGACCAAATTGCACATAAACTTCCTGGAGATGAAAGCAGTCCTTCTAATGTTGCAAGCCTTTCAGGAGTATCTTCCTCTTGGAACTACAGCAATTCAAATGGACAACATGGCAGTGCTCTGGTGCATCAACGAGCAGGGGGAAACATGGTCTTACCCCCTGTGCAGAAAGGCCATGAGAGTGTGGGAATGGGTGAAGTCTTTCAGGTGAAGTCTTCTTGCAACGCACATTCCCGGCAATCCCAACATGTTAGCAGATCTATCCAGAGTCCTCACAAGTGGTCCCTGAATCCGTCAGTGGTACATCGGACATTAGACCACTGGGGGTCTTCCTTGCTGTGATCTGTCTGCCTCCCCCATCAACCACAAATGCAGCAAGTACTTTGCCCTGATCCCCTCGACAGGGGAGTCACCCAGGGACACACTAGTTCATGATTGGGCATCGGGACTTCTATATGCTCCCTCCACAACTCCTCTCATTCACAAAGTTTTGCAGAAAGCCCACTTCCTGAAGACCCCTCTCATCCTCATTGCCCCCTTTTAGCCTTGTCAGGCATGGTTTTCCCTGCTTTGATGCCATCTGAAATATACTCCCTGGATCTCATTTCCCACCCAGGGGGCTTCCTCCTCCCGACCTCCAGTCTCTTTATCTACCAGCATGGTACCTCCAATTCCAGTAATCCTCTCCCAGTTCAGGCTTTCCTCTCCAGTGAAAAATATTTTCTTAGCCTCTCAGAAACCATCTTCCAAGAAGGTATATTCTAACAAGTGGAAAAGATTCTCAATTTGGGCCAGACAATGAAATCTAGACCCTTTTTCAGCCCCTATTCCTGACATTCTGTTGTTCTTGGTTTTTCTTTTTCAGGAAGGGGCTAGTTTCTCCACGATTAAATTCCAATTGGTGGCCATCTCAAATTCCCATTAGAATGAGGGTCTCATTTTTTCTTCCAAACTGTGCAAGGCCTTTCTCAGAGGGGTCTTTCTCCTTTGACCTCCTATTAAAGATTCCTCCCCACTATGGGATCTACCTTTGGTGTTGCAGTTCTTGACACAAAAGCCCTTTGAGCCTCCAGCCTCCTGTGATCTTAAATTCCTGTCCTGGAAGATGGCCTTCTTGGTGGTTATTACTTCTGCCAAGAGAGTTTCTAAGTTGCAGGCTCTCAGCATTAATCCCCCTTTTACAGTCTTCCACAAGGATAGGGGTTCTCTCAGGACTAATCCTTCATTCGTTCCTAAAATAGCTTCAGAGGTCAGGTTTAAAAAGCAGATTATGTGGTGGAAAGAAAGTAAGAAGTGAATTTAGCACATGTCATACAGTTATTGGTAAGAAGGAGAAATTAGTTTTTGTTTCTAGATATTCTGATTTTTCTCAGACCATAGAGAAGATTGTTAGACAATTTTGGAGTGTGGTTTGTGATGATATGATTGTGGGAAATTTGTTTCCCACTGATATTAGTTTTTCTTATAGCAGATTTGGGAATTTAAAGGAGCTATTAAATAAAAAACTAGAAAAGTCTGCTGATGGAGAAATGTGGGTATGGAGAAATGTGGTAGGTGTTCTGTATGTCATTTGGTTAAAAATTTAGATGGTTTGAAAATCAATGGGAAGAGATACAGGGTGTTTGAAAAATTTAATTGTTTATCACAAGGGGTGGTTTATGTTTTAGGGTGTGATTGTGTTCAACCATTATGGTATATTGGTCAAACTACCAGAAAGATCAAGGTCCGCATTTTGGAGCATTTGGGGGATGTGAGAAGGGAGAATTTGGATAGTCCTGTGGCTTTTCATTTTGTTAAAGTTCATAATGGAAACACTGAGGGATTTATTTTCAGTGTTTTAGCTAGACCACATTTTGATGGTGGAAACTTTAGGACAGAACTTAACAAATTAGAAAATAAGTTGATTCTCAATTTTCACACTTGATATCCAGGGGGCCTGAATTTAGATGCGGGTTTGTCTTTATGAAATATGATATGATGTTTTTTGAGTTATTCTGAGAAAGTTTTTGCATTCTATATTTTGCATTTGATATATTGTATTTGACATTTTGTATTTTTAAAAAAATACTTAAAGACATTTTGAAAATATTTAAAATATTTATAATATCTAATATTGTTTAATGTTGTATGACATCAAATGTTTAGAGTAGTTTTACCATTCATTCATATATTTAAGAAGTATTGTATAATAAGAATGTTGGATTAAGTGGTTTATTGTTAAACTAGTATCTGAATATTTATGGGTATTTCTATGGAAAATGGTATCAAACTGTTTTGTAAATTAATTAAGCAAAAAGGAGGGAAAAAAGTTTCAAAAAATTAATTGGTTGATAGGATAATGCGTTTGTTGTGTTTGTATTTAAGAAGATGGGTGTCATTTGATTTATTGTTCCACTGAAGGCGAATTGCTGAGGTACCAGGACATGTGAATAAAGCGTTGTGGTTTTCCATCTTCGTGGCTGGAGTTTGCTTTTGCTATGTGTTGGAGTTTTTGAGTATTTCTTTTCATTTTGTTTTGTTATGGTTATTACTTCTGCCAAGAGAGTTTCTAAGTTGCAGGCTCTCAGCATTAATCCCCCTTTTACAATCTTCCACAAGGATAGGGTTTCTCTCAGGACTAATCCTTCATTCGTTCCTAAAATAGCTTCAGAGGCCAATCTATTCAGCTCCTGTGTTCTTTCCTAATTACTTTAATAAAGGGGAATATATGTTTGAATGTCCATAGACAGTTGCGTTTTTATCTTAAGAGGACTGAAGAATTTCGGAAGTCGGATCAGCTCTTTGTAGGCTTCTCTCAGGCCAGAAAAAGGTCTGCCAGTTACCAAGGTATTGATTTCCTACTGGATCACCAGCTGTATTTTTTTCATTTATGACATCATGCACATGGAACTTTCAGACCAGTTAAAGCTCACTCTACTAGGTCGGTGGTTATGTCTTCCGCCTTCTTGGCTAAGCTTTCATTGGATGAGATTTGCTTTGCCTGCTACTTGGTCTAATCCCCATATCTTTGTACACAAAATAAGTTGGATTTAGTGTCTAGGAACAGGGCTTCCTTTGGTTCCTCTGTGCTCTGGCATATCCTTCCCTGAGGCCTCCCAGGATTCACAGTAGCTGGGACTCTGACCCATTCGTGATGAATAAGGACACAGATAACATCAGATAAAGAGGTATGTACTTATCATAACTTGGAATCTGTGCTATCCAGTGTCATTATTCATCACATTCACACCCTCCTTCCCCTTCCTTCTGGAGATCTGGCAGATGTGGAGGGTTGTCTTCCTTTGAGGAGTTTTAGTATTATAGGTAGTCCAGACTGCTGTTTCCTCTATCCAGCAAACTTGATCTGAGGGTCATAGGTCAGCAAGGGATTATGGGAAGGGGAGGAGCTTGAGCTCTAGATCTGTCCTTCAGTTTTAGGCTCAGATTCGAGGTCGGATTCAAGACACATCCATGATGAATAATGACACTGGATAGCACAGATACCAAGTTATGGTAAGTACATAACTCTTTATATGTATTAAAACAATGTGAAAAAAAATTTAAAGCAATTTAAAAAACATGGATTCATTCAACCCAGGAAATTTATCGGCTTCAAGTCTAATTTGCCAACAGCTTCTGTGCATTCAAGCATGATGCATAAATCACCCCCATTACTTGTATTTAACAATCTCTCCAATATGAAAAATTCAAACTTACTGAATGCACTACCAATTTAATGAGTGCTTTGCTAATGCATTATTAAGGTCTTTCTTTTTTAAGGCTGATACAAATCTGCTAACATTCTATTAGCTTTACCAACATAATACGCTGAAAAAGAAACATAGTGAGCCAAATAAACAATATCCTTGGACTTGCACAAATATTTGCCATTAGCAACCAGAGATTTGCCAATGTGGGATAAAAAAATGGAATTAGTACTGAACACATAACACCACATCTTACAAGACTGACAGCTACCTGTATCTAGTAATCCACTCGTTTGCATCAAGCATTAAAAATTCTCTTTGTTAAAAGAACTGGATAATGTAAAACTTTTCTTATAAGAAGAACTAGAAATAGTGCCTATTACCTTAACTAAATCTTTATTACCTAAAATTATGTTCCAATTTGATGATATGATATTCTTGCTGTCAATCATATATTTCCAAATACGTAGAGCAAATGAACAATTAAATTTACTAACGTCTGTATTTCTAGATTTGGTCTTGAATCCATTCAACAGACATTCCTCATGTTTACAGGATAACCCCGACCTTCAAACATTTGAATGACTTTATTAGTTTCATCCAAGAAATCCTTTCTGCTTACAAGTTGCCTCTGTACTGTATTCCACTTCATGAAGGTGGGGTGCATGCTAGAATAATGCAGATAACTATTAACAAAAGTAGGCTTACAAAATATTTAATATTTTGTTAGAAACATCCATAATAATAAGCAACTCAAAAAAGTTCATTAAAGTTCATTGTGAGTGCAAATGGCAATTCAGAGTCAGTACCTTCATTAAATTAACACTGTTATATGCTCAGAGTTGGTGTTAGATAACAAATTCTTTGTTTAACATTATTTGCTAATGATTGGCAGTAGATTTTTTACAAAACGCAGAGGTGCCAGCTCGATGCCCAACCTTCAACGAAGGCACGTGCCAATCATTAGCGGACCGGAGTTCCGCTGTGATGACCCCTTACCTGGAAAAAGCCGAAAGACAAACAACAACCTTCATTAATGACGGTCATGAATGACAAAAATCATTCCAACTTCCGTTCCAAACAAACAATAAATCACCTATAAAATGTAATTAAATGGTACAAAGGATGTTGGACTAAATACACGTGCTCCCACCAGGCCATAACTAAATTGGCAAACACTGGAGACATTCTTGAACCCATGGCTACACCCTTCAGGTGTTGATAAATAATGTTGTTAAACAAAGAATTTGTTATCCAACACCAACTCAGAACAGTGTTAATTTGACTATTATGTAAAGAGGTAAACTTACATAAATAAGAACATACAAAATCGATCCCAAGGGATGCAGGTGCATAAAGACAACATAAATAGTGATCATCATAGTCTCAGATCCAGAAAACTGATAATTATGTAACAGATACAAGCATACCCAGGAATCCTGTAAATAGAATTGTGACTGATGCATAATGGGATTTAATATAGTGTTTAAATACATAGCAAGGAAATCTGTTTTACTGTGATGAGCAGACACCCAGGAATCCTGTAAATAGAATTGTGACAGATGCATAATGGGATTTAATATGGTGTTTAAATACATAGCAAGGAAATCTGTTTTACTGTGATGAGCAGACACTGTGGGTCTACATGGAGGATTACTAACATCTACATGAATTTTAGGTATTCCAAAAATAACACCTGTTTTAGGAAAATCATTTTTTAAAAATTCATAAACCTGATATTCCATATAGCCTTGTGTTAATAAATCATGCAACACTGAATCAACATAACTAAATTTTTGTAACATCAAATATTTCGGGGTTATGTTTTAACAACTGGTATCAGAAAGCATTCATTATACACACTGTATTTCTCACAGTCCATAAGCACTATGCCGTTACCTTTACCAGCTCTCATAATTCGAAGTTGTGTGTTATGGGCTAAACTATCTAAAGCCTGATATTCACAATAAGTTAGACTAAATTTACTAAAGCACTTACGGCTGAACAGATGTTTAAAATCTGTAATATAAGCATCAGAAAATTGACTCAAGGTATTGAGTAAACTTGGATTACAAGCAGAACATTTAGGTAACATACCAAAATTACTTGCATTAAAACTGTCAACGTCACAAAGTATAAATGCCAAGTTTAATTTTCTAACATAAAACTTGAAATCAACTACTAGTTGTACATGATTAGCCCTCAAAGCTAAAATATAGGAAAACCCCAAAACACTGCACTGATCAGAAGTATGACAGAACTCAAGTTTAAAATAGGACAACTTAGTTCTTTCCTCCGTTTGCCTCTTCCTCTTCTATCTGTAGTTACTCCCACACATTTTGTATTTTACCTACCATACAGGTCTGTAAGGACACTAAATGAAGGAATTCAGTTCTGTCACAATACTTCTGCAAACTGTCTTACAAAAAGAATCTACAGAAGAATAACCATTTCCCTTGCATTTGTGGTTCAGGCTGGGTCTGAAAAGGCCTGAAACGAATCAGTTAATTTGCTTGATTAATAGATAAATTAAATTCACCCTGAAGACAGCTACCACAAACAGGGTGTGAGAAACAGTACCAACAGATTTAGAGTAATCATGGAACAGTGAACTTGTGGGTTCATCCTTATCCATTCTGCCAATGATGAAATCCAAGGTTTTGAAAATGACTAAAATACTAAAGTTTGTCCAGAAAATGTGCTGGTAATCAGAGGAACATACTGTTTGATGTGTGCAGTAAACTATTCATTTTGAGCAATTGTAAGCCTGCTTAGGGGACTAAAAAGGGTGGTAAATTCAAAGGCTGTCACTTAATCCACGCATCCTCCTTTGTGAACAAAGATCTGGGTACTACAATCTCAGCTATGCAAGCTACACAGGCCAAGAAGACATGCCAAAAGAACAGAAAGATACATTTCCTTTTGTACTATCTTGCCTAGGACTAACCAGGGAGTGTAGATGCCCAGCTTCACTTAATGAAGTAGAGAAGTGTACTGGAAAGGAAACGCAGCAACCCAAAGATGTGGAACTTGGCCAGAAAAATAGACTGAATTCTTCATCCACATTTTAAGAGGGTTCTTACAATTTTGTATCCTGAGAAGCATCCCCACTACTCCCCATTATTAACTAAATATATATAGAAATACATTATGTATGGCCTACCACTGCAAAAGCAAGGCATCCATACACATGTGGTGACTAGGGTTTGGATACAGGTCTGGTCTACAGAAAGCTGGCAGTGATAGATGCAGCATCCCTCCAAGACACTCCTCAGCCAAGAAGAGACAGGACATATCTAACTCACCTCCAGCATGTTTTTAAACAATGCTCACCACCCGAAAAGAGGTAACAGTGTAACAAACTGAATGCAACACATAAGCACTGCATGAGTCTCCACTGGGCAGGGAGCAGACATTGAATAAGTCACCGGCATCCCCTTGCTTATGTACAAACTTATGCAATACAGAATTAGCCATAATCTGGGGGGGTGACAGATGAGTGAAGGCTAGTATAATGGTTAATGTTCATACCTCATTGTAAGTTTGATTTTCAGCTTAGATCACTTCTAAGTCCAGCAGCAAAACACTTTCATGCACATAGGAAACCTCAGACATCATGGTCTTTAAATTTTGAACATGGGTGGCATAATTTAAGTTCTTTACCAAGGTACAGGGTTCAGTTCTGACCTCTGATTATTGGATAGGTCTGCAGACTGAGACACTATTAAGAACCTTTGGACACGAGGTAGCTAGCCAGGAGGTTCAGTGGCAAAGCAGAAAAAATAAGTCTTTGAATTAAATCACTTAATTAAATCAGTTTTGTTAGACAGAGGGTATATGCCAGCATGTCATTATTGTGTGCTAATAGTTTTGCTGAAAGCTGAATCATTCTGACAACATATATAATTAAAAAAAGAGAGAGATGCCTGAAATGTAACAGTGATGTTCAAACATCTCTGTAGCAAAATGGTACTGGAGGACAGCAGCTGACATGAATATAGGAATGGATGAAGCCATAAACCACTTCTCATATATAATGACACAGTAGTTGGTCTGCTACAAGAATAACATGGAAACTGGGCTACTTAAGGAGGACTTATTTGTTGATATGACCAAATAATTTTGATTCTGTCAGTTGTGATATTTTTCACTAGGTAAAGAGTACTGGGCTGAATGATGGCTTACTTTTCATTTTTCTTTTCTTGACAGTCATGACACAGAGCTGTGAAACGGAAGGTTAATCAAAACAGCTTTCCTATTCCTTTTGATTGACACTCTATCCTTGAAAACTTTGAGAACAGGTTTAAAATTCACCAACTCATCTTACAAAAGCAAGTGAGATTGTATCCTTTAGTACAACAGCTTGTCGTGAATTCCTTACACCTAACTTTTTTTTAACTAAATAGCTATATTCCAGAAACAAATCAGTTGCTTTTAATATCTGGGTATTTCAAGGAGTCCTCAATACTTGCTGGCTCACACTATAGAAGCTACTTGGGGACCATTACAGGTCTGCTAGTGTTCTGAACCTGAACTCTCAACTGACAGAAGAAAGATACTCCTAACCCAATATGAATAAACTGTAAATGGGTAATACCAGCTCAACATGAATACAGGTTTCCCCCAAACTTCCCCAAATACCCATCCACCTCTTACTGTTAAAGTCCATCGGATAATGCAAAAACTGGCTCACTTTATACACAAAGCCCAACATAGGAACAACATTACCAAATGACTGCATTTCTCTTCAGGTCAGGACTGCTGGGCCATGCCTAACTACTGCTCCTGAACAGCCAGGACCAAGTACTCCCTCAGACCTACAGCCTACTCATGTCCTGTCATGCTTCTTACGTGTGGAACTCCCTGCTATATGACTGCATTTATTCAAGTAAACCTTACCTTACTTAACTAATCAAGTCTCTTGTTTAACAATGTTTGAATAAACTTTTCTTTCTGTGCCTCTTCTTTCCTACAGTGTGTTATGCAAGCAATAATGCCCAACAGGGTGGGTGTCATTGTGGAAATAACGGCCATGGCATTAGGTCTCTACACCCCTGGAAAGGCATTATTTCCACAATAATGCACATTAACAAAGTTGTTGTATGCAGTCGATGTGGCATTACAGGTAGACTCTGAGCCAGAAATTCAGCAAAGGACAGGAGAATAAAATGCAAAACTGAAGGCACATGGGAGGAAACTAAGCACAGATAATTCAAGGTGTTTCAGGATGTGTAAATGTCCCAGTGGTGTCTAAAAAATCTACATTAATTACATTTCAAGCATGGAAATGTACCATACGTAAAGGAACCATCTAAATCCCTTTCTATATTCCTAGGATAAAATAACATCCTCTTCAAATTATTTTTGTTCTTATAAACAAACATCGGCCTATGTCCAACTATAGAACTTACCTCCGATCGGTGGTGAGTATCTGCCAATGTTTCCTCATTTACATCTAAAGCCTCTTGATATTACTTGAGTATGTCAAGGGTACCCGCATTTGTGTGGCCGCCCTTTGTTGAATCTTGCCCTATGGTCCATTCGAGAAGTAAGATTTGCCATCTGTATTTCTCAAGCTTTGAAGCCTGCATAAAATTTTGTGTTGTACCGAGGGGCCTTAGGGTATTAAAGTTGCCCACATATGGAGACACCTATGAGGAATTCTTAACCAAATGCAACTTTAACCAAATGGCAACAACTAAACCTGGATCTAAGTTTCAATTATTTTAAACTCTTGATCAAGTTTTTTAGACCAGAAGAAGAAAGGCTCATTTAAACCATCGCGGCCATGTAGAGCAACCTGTATGATAAATTTCCAGCTGAAACTGGATGTCAAATTGGGTCATATACTTGATTCTGTTGTTATTTTTGAGCGAAAGCTCTTACAACAGAGACAAAAGAAACTTGAAAGAGACAAGGCCGATGTTTGTTTATAACAACAAAAAGAATTTGAAGAGGATGTTATGTTATCCTAGGAATATAGAAAGGGATTTGGATGGCGCCTTTACGTATGGTACATTTCCATGCTTGAAATGTAATTGGTGTAGATTTTTAGACACCACTTGAACATTTACACACCCTGATACAGGGAAACACCTTGAATTTAGGGCTATAGTCAATTGTAACACTTGTCATCTGGTTTACTTGGCTGTCTGCCAAATGTGTTTCTGCTTCTAAGTGGGCAAGACAGAAGATTAAGAGATCGCATCAGGGAGCATGTACACAACATCAACAAATCTATATGCACTAATGCCATAGCTAAACATATGTCTAGATATGGTGATGAACATACATTTAGGTTCATGGTGATCAAAGTTAAAACAAGAGTATGAACGGGGGGGGGGGACCTAAAGAATAAAGGAGAAACTAGTGAATTAAATGGATAATCAGAAGGAGGGCAATTAAAGGTAAAGGTTTAAATGATAAAGTCTGCATTAAATCAGTGCTTAAAAAATAGACCTGCACGTAAACAACATAAGATGTGCCCATGTGGCAGATTATTGATTAATGGCATTTGAATATATTATTTTGTTGTGTATGTTTTATTACTATTTTTATTCAACTAGGACTGCAAGAAATTTATTTTAGTTTGCACACATATATGCCTTTACATGTTTTAAAATATGCTTTCACTAGTTCAGTGTTTGTTCTTATATATATTGTCTTCAGATGGACGCATATTAAACTTTAGTTAGTTGATTGAGGAACATGCTAGTGGTACTACAAGCAATATGCATTTCAATGTGCACTTCTTTGTATATATTTTCAGAATATGTTAGCACCTGTTTTTTTACATATGCTTGTTTAGTTGTGTGTATTGCTTTTAGAATGGAGGCTGACAATGATATTAATTAATTGAATAATTAATGGATTGCTTCCATTGGCTTACATCTCTTTAAAAATGTTTTAGCTGTAATGCATTGATATTGTCTGATGAAGCATTTGGTTAAGCTGTGTAAGTGCTCACAACAAAACATTTTAATACTTTATAACTTTGATGTTTTTATCCTGCCTTGGATTGGCTCATTAGTTTTTTGTTATTTGTTTGGTTATACTTGGGTAATTATGATCACAGGACCTTTACCTATCTCACACTCCGAAATCATATAATAACCATGGTAATAACCTATTTTCAGTCTCTCTTTCCAACAATATGCCTCCCTTAATCAAACAAGAAAAAAATAAAACCACCATTAAAAAAAATGAAATACCTCTATAGAACTCCTTGCAATGCTTTTATTCTTCTTCTAGATAACCATTTTTGCCCTGTCAGTATATCCTTGTTTGCATCAGAGTAAAATCTGCTCAATCAAACCTCCTCCTGGTATATTACTTCTGCATACAGCCAGTATACAAGAATGTAAACATGTATATGGAAATGAAGCGGGTTCTTACTCTTATTGATCTTATTGCTGTACTACTAATAGGTTCTCTGAAATGCTTTATCGATTTTAATTTATATTCAGTATTGCCTGCAAGTCTTATATTGTTTATGTAATGATAACATTTAGCGTTGCTTTTCATCACAGACCATTAAAAAGGGGTAATTTACACAGATCGACTTTCCCAGTTGGTAAATATAAATAAATAATAAGGCTGGTAGAGTGGCATTATTTCTCACAGCTCTTGAATCACCAGGTTTGTGTTGAGTCTGCCAGTCATCCCTGCATGGGTAAATTTTGACTGGTATGGCTGCTTTCTCCCACTTTCTCAAGTCATGCTGTTATGTTCATAGGTAGATACTAGGCTATTGGCCCTAGGGCCTATCTAAGCCTAGCCAAAAACGTACCCTGGCTTTCGCCACCCAAGAAAATTATTTTCCTGTGCCCCTGTCGAGCAGAGTCACAGAGGTGATGCCTGGGGTGAATTTCCTATTTTCCATCCAATCATCAAAATTTTTCTTGAAGAGCGCTAATGAGGAGCTTTGTTTTAATATAGATAGGTAGTTTTTTCTAGAGTATGGGAAGTCTCTGGGACAGGAATCCATTCCTCTAGCATGTTCTATTTATTGTGGTGACAAGGTTTAAGTCCCTAGAGCATGTAGCTTGGAGGGATTGGGATTTCTGTAAGTGGAGCATGTCCAACAGCTCTGGGTTTGACATAGCTTTGTATGTTAGGCAGAGATCGCCTATGAGTTGGCGATATGCAACAGAGTAAAGCTGGAGTTTATTGAGACAGTCTGTGTAGGGCATCTGTTTGAGGCCAGTAATCCTTTTTGTGAGGTATTTCTGCGGCCTTTTCAGTTGTTGTAGATGTCTTGTGAGGTAGATGTCTTGTAAGGTACATAGCAAAAGGGATGTCGTACTCTATAATGGGTCTAATAAGAGACGAGTACAGGGGAACAAATACCTCTTTTTTTCCTGGATGAGAAACCTTTTGTGATCAGGTGTGCCATGTAGAAGGATTTCCTGACTACTGTGGCGATGTGATTATCAACGGAGAGACTACTGTCCAACTGTGTCCCAAGGTCTCATCACACTTTCGGTGTTAAGTAGACTAACACCTATGTGGTAGCTCATGGGTACCAAGTTTTTACCAAAGGGGATGACAATGCACTTTTTGGCATTGAGCTTGAGGTCATGGCTTTGACACCAGGCATCTGTCTCAGTGAGGCCCTTTTATAGGATGTCCACATCGTTGGGAGTTTTGATTATGGCTCCGAGTTTGCAGTCATCTGCGAACTGCAGCCAAAGACGTTCTGTGTTAGCCTGTACTTCAGAAAAGTAGATACCGAACAGGAGAGGACCCAAGACTGAACCCTGTGGTACTCCACTTGTCATTGGTCTGAGGTCGGATTTGGAGTCTGCTACTTTCACAGTGCGGGTTCTGTCAGTGAGCCAGTTGGCAACCCATCTTGTGACATAGGGATTTATACCTAGTTTAGAGAGTTTATCTATAATTCCAGAGTGGGGGATGGTGTCAAAAGCCTTGGGGAGATCTAGATAGGCTGTGTGAACCACCTTACCCTCGTCTACGGCTTTGGTGACTGCTTCAAAGAAGTCCATCAGGTTTAGGAGACAATCTGCCTTTTACAAACCTGAACTGGGTGGGGTCCAGAGTTTGAAGATTACCATTGTCTTTGTTTATAAGTTCCATGATGATAAGTTCCATGGCCTTGCAGACAAGGCTCGTTAGGCTAATGGGGCGGTAGTTTCCAGCATCTGTGGTGGCTCCCCCTTTGTGGAGTGGGATAACCATCACTGTGCGCCATTCAGTGGGCACAAAGCCTGAGGCGAGGCTATGACTGAATATGGTGCTTAGGTGGGGTGCCAGTTCATTCTGTAGTTTGTATAGAACGCAGCCTGGGATGTTGACAGGTCCCATGGATGCTGTGTTCTTGGGTTTGGAGAGTGTGGTTTTTACCTGTGCAGCTGTGATTACAGGAACTTTGCATTCTTCTGGTATAGAGATGGGCCCTTTATGGGGTAAGAGGGGGGGGTAAGGGTAGCACTGAACCCATATGCCAGGATGTTGGCAATATCAGTTGGTTCTGTATATTTAGTGCCATTGTGCTGTAACTCGGAGCAGATCTGAGTGCTGCCATTGAGATTCTTGACATAGCTATAGAATGCTTTGTGGCTGTCTTTAGAATCAGTGGCAATTTTGTTTTTTGTAACTAGCTTTGAAGAATTTTATGAGGGATCTCAGCTTCTTACTGAGGCTGACCAGGGAGTTCCTCCAATCATGGGATTTTTACTCTTTTTGCAACAGTTTCTTTCTTCTGTTGTACAGTTTATGGGAGGGGACCACCAGATTTGCTTCCTTTTTTTGGAGGATAGCATCTTGGTTCTGTTAGGGACAGCATGATCCATGCACTCATGTAAGTGCTTATAAAGTGCATCTGTGTAGGATTCAGCAGTTGTACCTCTATTGTCCGTCTGCATGGGTGTCGTGAAGTTTGCCACTTCGGTCTTAAGAAGCATGAAGTTGGCTTTGGAGAATTTTTTTACAGTGGTTTCCCTAATGGGGGGTGGGGGCGGGATGTGGATGTCTAGGGTGGTTAGCTTGTGGTCGGATCTGACCGAGTAATTGAAGTCTGGTGTGGAACACCGGTCGCCCATGTTGGTAATGACCAGGTCTAGGATATTACTAATATTACTATTACTACTATTACTAATGTCAGTGGATGGTTCTGTAATTTAGAGAAGTTGGTTGTTTCTGTAAGTTAATTAACTAATCAACTAATTAATTCAGAGCGAAATGTATATATACCCACAATGTGATTATTTATATTGTCTGAAGAAGTTTACTGACAGAGCAAACGAAAAGCGCTTAATTTTATTAAACTCTTTGTGTCGACTGGTTTGCATTGGTCTTGCTGCTACTCGACTTGTTTACTAGGTCTAGGATATTGCTGACCCTGGTGGGGGTGTGGATAAGTTGATCCAAGCTGCTGGAATTTATGAATTCCAGAAAACGTTGAGCAAAAGAGTTGGTACATGAGTAGTTTTCCCAGTTAATGGTGGGGTAGTTGAAATCACCCATTATTAGGGTGTTGGGTTGTACCCTAACATTTTCCAGTGTATCAAGAAATGAGGAGTGGGAATCCTGGGACGTGGTGGGGGATCTGTAGCAAGTTACAATTTGGATTGCGGTTTTGCCCAGAATTAGTTGCACTTGGATAATCTCGGATGCATTATGCTGAGCAACTAGTCTGGAGGTGTGGATATCCTTAATGAATTTGGACACCCCTCCGCCTTTAGTGTTTTGGTCCAGGTTAAGTGGCCGAAAGATGTGTTATGAATTATAGCCTGGTAATGCAGGGGTGCTCTCTGGAGCCTTGAACTAGGTCTCTGTAACTGCACAGATGTCGATGTTCTCCATTTTAAGGAGTGCCTCGAGTGAATGCATTTTGAGGTTTAGATTTCTAGCACTGAGTAGCATTACCCTCAAATTTTGCTTGCTTGTACCGGTTACGGTGGTGAATTTGTCATTTGAACCTTGCCTAAAAAAGGCAGTATAGGGTTGGCAAGAGCCTTGGTCAGTATCCGAAATCCCAAGGGCGACAGGTGCAGGCCATCTCTGGCAAAGCATCATGGTCTGTCGATCAGGTCATCCCAGGCAGACAGATACTGGATCCCCTTAGAATAACACCAGAAGCTTAGCCAATTGTTGAAGTCAATCATTTTGTCCTTGTACTGTGGTATCATTCTGGGTGATGGCAGGATGCCACTCAGGGCTAGGGTCATACCTGCCTGAGCTACAAGATTGGAGAGCTCCTCCATGTCGCTTTTCATGTAGTCCAAGGAAGTATATCTCAGGTCATTCACACCAACATGGACAATGACAGAGTCATATTTGTACCTGTTGTGGAGTGACCTGAGTGTGTGCATTATGTGGCGGATCCTGGCACCCGACAGGCAGCTGACAGTAACTTTCTCCTTGTTTAGCCTGGTGAGTGGAACATCAGTGTGCCTGACTATAGAATCAGCTATGACTACAGTGTTGGGTACATTGTTATGCCTTAAAGGCTGTGGTTGAGTGGAGCACTGAGTTTGTGGGCTATGTGTCATTTGGGTTGTTTTGGGGGTGGAGGTTGCTTGCGTTTCTGCTTTGGAGGTCTCTGTTGCTTGAGGAGATTTTTATTGAGAGCCTCCATGAATGTAGGTGTGTGTTTTGTGTTGCTATGTGTAGGTTTTGAGGGACTATGTGAGGAGTGTGGTGTGGTGCAAGTGTTTACCTTCTCCTCTTGACTGTCTAGTTCAGTCTTGGGTGAAGAGATGTCTGCTTCCAGTTTGACTATATAAGTGCATTTCTCACAGGTTGTAGTGTTGGGTGGTAGGAGGAGAGGGTTGTCTGTGTACATGAGGCAATTGCTGCATTGCTCCAAGATGCCCAGATTCATCGGGTAGACAGGAGAAAACACCGGGAGCTGATCCATAGACAAGCCTGCATAGGTGCTTATTTATTAAGTATTAAAAACTGTTTTCCTCTAGACAAGTGAGAAAGTTGAGTGCTGTAGTAATTTGTAGCTTATTTAGTGCTTACGAGTTCTGAACAAGTGCTGAGCTCAAAGAAACAGATTTGAGTGCTAAAACTAAAAAACTAGCTAGTTCTAAGGGAAAATTTGAAGAGCAGACTTTATGGCGCCGGGAATAGTTTAACCCTAGCTACGCAATGATGCATAAAGTGTATTTTTTTTATATATAAAACAGTAGCAAATGAGCAAACTGATTTAAACCAATTAACCAATAAAAAGCTAAAACCTGAGCCCCGTTCTAGTAGTCTTCGATCAGACAAGTTCTAACTGCACACTCCTACCACTAGGGTGCAGAAGAACCTTCTCCAAAAAAAGATTGTCTAGATTAATGCTCAAGTTATACAAAAAGCTAGATTCAGCAGGTCTGAATTTAGTCTATGCTACAGCAAACAAGGCGTAGCAATTTCAGAAAGAAACAGTTCAAATAAGCAGGCACAATAAGCCTTTAACCAGAAACTCTGAGCTCAGAAGGGCAGAATCTACACTCTCCTCCACAACAGTGCAGACCACACCTTCTTAATGTAAAATAACTGGCCCGAAACCCAAGTGCTTAAATCAGAACCAATATGCTTTTAGAATAACAGACAATAAGCCTTCAAACAGAAACTCCCAACTTAGAAGGATGTAAGCTATGTGTCCTGCCACAACAGTGCAGACCAAACCTTCTTAATGTAAAACAACTGGTCTGAAGCCCAAGTGCTTCAACCAAAGGCTTAGAATAACAGTTACAATTTAATCAGGCTACTAACAAGCAGTAATAAATGCAATAAAGTAGGAAGAAACACAAATACAGTAAAATGAGATGAATAAAGTGCATTTTTATATAACAATAGAAAACAAGCAAACTGATTTAAACAAATTATCCAATTAACCAGTAAAAAAGCTCAAAACTGATCCCTGTTTCAGCACTCTTCAAGCATACACGTTCTAACTGCACATTCCTGCCACTAGGGTGCAGGGGAACCTTTTCCAAAAAAGATGGCCTGGATTACTGCTCAAGTTATACAAACAAAGCTAGATTCAGTATGCCTGAATCTAGTCCATGCTACAGCAAACAAGGCCCACCAATTTCAGAAAGAAACAGTTCAGATAAGCAGGCACAATAATCCTTTAACCAGAAATTCCCAGCTCAGAAGGGCAGAATCTAGCCTCTCCTCCCACAAGAGTGCATACCACAAACCTTCTTAATGTAAAATAACTGGCCTGAAGCCCAAATGCTTAAAGCAGAACTAATACACTTTTAGAATAACAGACACTGAGCCTTCAATCAGCAATTCCCAGCTTAGAAGGATGTAAGCTACCGGTCCTGCCACAATAGTGCAGACCACAAATGTCTTAATGTAAAGTAACTGGTCTGAAGCCCAAGTGCTTAAACCAAAGGTTACAATTTAATCAGGCTACTACTACCAAACAGTAATAAATGCAGCAGAATACATACAACTGAATACTTTTAAGAAGAGGTAAAACCAAAATAAAGTGCATTTTTTAAGTAAAGTGCAAGGGGAGAGGAAGGAGAAGAAAAATTCAAGGTTAAGAACCTAAGTGGGTTGGCCTTCTCAAATGTTCTCTCTGTAGTAAGTAGAGTGAACACCAGACTGGGAGGGGTGTCCCACATCAAATTTACAGTAAGGGCGGACAACTGCAAAGCCACCAACTATAACAACACTACAAGAATAGGGTGGGAGGAAGGGGGAAAAAAAACAGTTTCAGGACAGATGAGAAACATAAAACAATGCCAGAAGATATATAAAATAATTCAGTCATGCAAAATTACGGCAATGCAGAACTCTGAAAGGTTAAAATCCCAAGAAATATACTTAATCAGCGATATATTTCCAGATGTTTGAGAATCACACTTCAGCCAGAACACCAGGAGTTTCCAACAGTGTATGTGAACTCCAGCCCTTCTGGATTGCCTGCAGAGGTGCATGCAAGTCCTGTGGCTCCATCCAGAACTGTTTTTCTGCCTAGTACCTACTAATTGCTGGGATACATTCTGGCTTCCCCATAACCCCGAACAGGATAAAACTGTGCAAGAAAAAATGAATAGTACTAATAGGTGATAGTAATAGTGGTTGTGCTGGTTAGGGAGGGGTCATAACTAAGAGAACTGTGATCTAAATGACCAGTTCTCACCTTCCATTACATGTAGTGATGAAGGTGACACTACAAAAGCAGAGTAGTTTCTAGTTACATTGGTTGAAGCATCCTGCTTGTACCCCTAATACAAAAACAAGGTGCACATGGAAAAAAAGAGAGAGAAATACTAAAAGCTCATTCAAGTCATAGGGTTAAGGAGAGAGTTTTAGGATTAGGGCTAAAGTTTTAAGTTTATCATTATTGTTTTTTGGTTAAGATTAGGGTTTTAGGATTAAGGGAACTTTGTTACTTAGATGACATTTCCTAACGGGAAAATAATACTGAAACATACCACTTTTTGTTTCTTTCCCCCCATGTCACACTAATTTTTAAAATGTGGACATAGCTTGCGGGTTCCATTCAGAAAGACAAACTATGCAAACAAGTTACTCATGGCTTGCAACATGTAACCAGCACCCAATGGGACCATGGAATGGAAAGAAAAAAAAGAGTTAAACACAAAATAATGATAATTAGTATGCATGTTACCACCCTGCTCAGTCTGTCTGAGAAATCCACACCTGCCCCGAGGGGAAAACAATAAATATTAACTATACATTGTGGGAAAAAAGACAGGACTAATAATTCTGCAAATTAATCAAAAACAATAAATATTAACTATACATTGTGGGGAAAAAAGACAGGACTAATAATTCTGCAAATTAATCAATCAAAAGTCTGTAATGTAACAGACAACAGATAGTCATGTGAACAATAACATCATCATACTGATATTACAGTGGCGCAGAAGTGCAAATGGTGGGTAGATAGGTTTTTTTGCCTCTCTCCTTAGTTTCTCAACTTGGTCCCAGCTGGGAGTTCTGTTGCTTCTTTTTCCTTGATTACACCAATTTCCTCCCACATCCACATCTCAACTTCTTTGATCAACAATACATCATGAGGGACAAAGGACCCTGTGATAACAGGAGATACTGCCAGCCATGTCAGGAGAAATACGGCAGCGGATTTGTAACATATGCCAGCACAGCTAGCTGGAATTTTGTAAATAATTATATGTCATGTGTATATCAAACTGATTTGTACAGATTCTTGTGCTGAAAATATATTTGTGAGGTTTGCTTGTGTTAACATGTATCAACAGTGTGCCCTGCTGGAAGGAAAAGAAATGCACATGCATTACTGTAACTGTTTAAATGTATACATTATAATAGCAAATACTGGACGTGAAGAAGTTAATCTTAATCCACCTGACTTTGCAAAATATTC
Organism: Protopterus annectens; assembly: GCF_019279795.1. NCBI lineage: Eukaryota > Metazoa > Chordata > Ceratodontiformes > Protopteridae > Protopterus > Protopterus annectens. Next base: position 237,387,164 of record NC_056732.1, on the reverse strand, counting down.
GTGAAATTAAATTACTTTATGGGTTAAGTCGTAAAGATAATAACTGAAATGCAAGGAATCCCCAATAAGTGCTCGCTCACCTTAATACAGCAAATGGAAGAACACACTTTGTTCGTTCGTTAAAATTCAGCTGTTTAATGCCCAAAACAGGATAAAAATAGTAGTAAATACATCCAACGAAATCATGTTGAAGCCAAAGTATTCAATAATCCATAAAAATAGGAAACATTGGTTAAGCGCTTTCACCCGAATGTCGGGCTTCTTCAGAACACTGTGTAACAATGTAATACGCCTTAAATAGGTTTTTTGGCACCAAAAATGTTTCAAAATATTAAAGGGACAGTGCCCTATAGTTATGTTTAACATAAATGTTTCCATTGACTTCAATTCCCTAAGCAATCACTAGTAGTATAAAATACCCTTAAAAGAATGCTCAGGTCTGACATTCTGTCAGGGACACAACTAGTGAACTGCATGGAAAATTATTCAAATAACATCGTAAGCCTTCGATGATGCAAATAACATATTTACCATTTGTCAAAAACATAATAGCACATAATGATCTATCCATTTCTAATAAAATGTGCTGAAAAAGCATTACCACTAACAATTGATATATTTCTAAAAAATATATATATTTTTAAATATATTTTTTTGATAAAAAACTTAATAAACCTGTTGCGCTTTTAGAAGTATGCACTAGTTTTTTATTATGTGTGCAATCGAGCCCTACCAGCTCGTTCTACTAAAATTCAAAAACCTCTAAATATATATTGGCCCTGAGGAGCCTATAAAAACACAAATAAAAAATAAATAGAGCAATATGCTAGTTTTAACTATAGGTGACATAAATTAATTTAAACATGTCGATAATATATATAAAAAAGTATATAATCCGACATGTTAGGTCCAAGACCTCTCAGCAATGCTCATTATCTTTTTATTTACTTTTAATAACTTTTTAATATAGGTGGATGCATCCTCTTAATATTAACTTGACTAATACAGCGTGCTACTAATGGCTGCTGCCCATTTGTGTTCTATTGCGAACCAGTGATAATACCTAAAAGTTTGTTCTGTCACTATTCCTACATAAATAAAGTAAAGTAATAATTGTACATTCATCCTACACCGCTTACTATAGTAGATGTATATTTAATATAACTCCCAATTATGTATTGTCATACCTATGGCTAAACTATGTCATTTGAATACTAACCAACACACAATCAGGGAGAACGCAATGAACTTTTACTACTCCGGGAAGAGTTCTCTACTCTGAAAGATGAGGTTGGCAAATTATTTGAGTTAGTTAAAAAATTACTTTAGAATCCATCAAGCCATTGAGTGAGTGCTGCAATAATAAAGGAGCCAGTACATCTGCTTTTTCCAGTGACAGACACAATAAGGAAGTTGGTAACAGCTTGATGGCCTCCAAATCGAGTATGAACCTTATACAGCCTGTAAGTCAAGAGAACAACCAACAACTTGAGGGTACGAACAAGTCGGAGGATAGTATGGCTATACCCAATGGACAGATTTCCAACAGGACAAGATGTCCTATTGACATCGAACTACCTTTTAATATTACTGAACCATTAAATAGTAGCAAAATGAATTTATCAGATTTCACTTTTGATTTCTCAGTCTATGATATTGAAGAAGAAGCTAACAGACTGGGAACTAAACCAGAGAGACCACTCCCAGCCAAGACATATTCCAATGTGGTGGGAAGAGTTGCACAACATTCTAAAGGTACTGTAAATCACAATAGTCAATACAATGGAATTCTTGATAAAAGTAAAGAAAGACAAGAAACTCAATTCAACCAATTTTTATCTAAAGGCTATGACATTGATCAAGTAAAACAGTCTATTGATGTACAAAATAATCCTATGGTTAAAGGGGGTACTATAAGGGATATGATTTACTCCATGGGAAAACTTTTAAAAAATATAAATGGAGTCAAAACAGACAATGCATATATTAAGAAATGTATAGAGATGAAGATGGTACCAAAAGGTTTGAGATTTTTTAAGGTACCCATGGGTATCAACATGACTACTAATGTCAAGGAAGAGTTTAATGCATTTTTTGACGAATGTGGTTTTAAGTTTATGCAACTCTTGTTAAAATATAATGATGAAAAATTAAGTAAGTTAATTCAGGAAACTGAAAACTTGAATGAGCTCATAATCAAGGATTTATTTTTTCAGAATGGGATAGATTATATAGAAAGCAATTTGACACAGCGGATAGGTGGATGCAAAATTTGTGTAAAACAAAGTAAAAAAAATACTTAGAGATGTAAATCAATATAAGAATGGGACTGTATATACATGGTATAGAGAAAAAACAGTGGTAATACACAACAGTATCATCGATTAGATGATAATCATCAGGAAGGGTTTATAGAGAGGGAATTTACTCCTAACAACCCCCATTTTTGGAGGGAACAAGGGATACAGGGACAACCCTACAGGAAAAATTACATGAGAGAAAGGGGGGAATACAGCAACAACAATTACAACAGGAGATGGTAAGCAGAGACAGTTTAACAAATGGTCAAATAAGCAAAATAGGAGACTATTTGTACAGTTTTAATGGATTTAACATTTATAATTATTCCAAATTGGAAATACATGAAGGTCATTTCAATATTTTGGCCAAGGGTATGAAATTTATCCCCACACCTAGGTTTGATCTGGTTGATAGTATATGTGAATTGAAAAAATTCACAAGAAAGATGAATTTAGCCATAATGTTTAATGAAAAAGGTTACAACAAAAAACAACAGCAAGAAAATATACCAAATAAAACCAACACTGATCTGATTGTGAAAAGTTCATTTATACCTTTTAGGTACCCAGTGGTTAAAATGTATGAAAAAATAATGGCCAGGGAGTTGTACAACCTGTATAGGACACAACACAACACAGGTTATAGCAATTTAACCACAGGAGAAAATGAACAGATTCCAGTATTAGGGTTATGAAACCAGACAAAGGTGGGGGGATTGTAATATTTGAGACCCATGAATATAACAAGAAAATGTATGACCTACTATACGATACAGGCAACTATGAATCTATTTCACTTAATGAAATCAATATTGCCTATCGGAGAATTGATTCATACCTAGAGGAATATCTTATAGACGGTAGGATTAGTACAGAAACACACAAATTCATGACTGTTAAACATCCAAGATTAGCCACGTTGGTTGGAATACCTAAAATTCATAAATCCATTGACGACCCCCCTTTTAGGCCTATCATATCTGGAAGTGAATCGAAAACATTCCCAATAGGAAAATATATAGATGTGAGACAAACATATATATGATAAAATACCTCATATGGTGAAAGATTCTTGGGACTTTTTGAAGGTATATCCTATTGAAAAATGGAATAAGGGATGGTCATTTGTCACCATAGATGTGATAGATTTATTTTCATGCATACCCAAAGAGGAAGGACTTGAGGCGTTTTCCAATAGGATTAGAAGATTTTCTGATCTGGAATGGGACGATATTAATCTAATCACTGAGTGCATGAATATTGTATTAGAACACAATTTCATCTACTATGAACGGGAACACTTCAAACAGACCAGGGGGTAGCTATGGGAGCAGCTTGTGCTCCCATCTTTGCCAACCTGGTCATGTTGGATTGGGAACTGAACACACTTTTCCCCAGTTTATATTTTCATCACATCAAGTATTATTCTAGATTTCTTGATGACATCTACAACCTTTGGAATTCTAGTACTGAACAACTGGAACAATTCATACAGTTCGTAAATGGCAGAAATGATTTTTTAAAATTCACCTATGTATACAATACTACTGGTATAGCCTATTTGGATACCTACATTTATGAACATGAAGGGAAATTACATTCCAGAATACATAGGAAAAATACATTTTCAAATGATTATTTACAATATAATAGCTATCATCCCACTAAACTTAAATATAATATTTTTAAGGGTCAATGTATCAGGGCCTGTAGAATGACATCTGACCTCAATACCCTGGTCTGTGAATTAAATAATATAACAAACATGTTTAAAGATAGGGGATACCCCGTTGATATGATGGGTAATGTGACCAAATATATTTTGGATGAATGGGGGAAAAAATATAAACCCCTATTAAGATTAGGGAGACACTCGTTAGGAGAACCCTCCACTGTACGAACATTAATGCGGGTAAAAACATCAATACCAGCCATCAGAGAGCATATATTATGTTATACAGTCCCGTATCCAGGGATATTACCGACTTATTGACTAAATATTGGTATTTAATAACAGGTGATTCTATACTATCAGAAGCAATGGGAATGAAACCAGGAATTGTCTACAAAATGGGCAATAATATAAAAATGTTATTGCAAAAACATACACAATATGACAGGAAGATTAATACTTCAATAGAAAATTATACCAAGAAATGTGGATGTTGCAGTCAATGTAATTATATTACTGAAACTAAGGAAATTAAATTACAAAATATTATGAGAACCAAAATAAAGTGCTTAAAGGGTAACTGCAACTCCAAAATGGTAGTATATTTAGTGACCTGCAACCAATGCCACTGTTTCTATGTGAGAAAGACAGAGAGGAGTTTAAATAAACGCATTTATGAACACATTTACAAAATTAGGAAGAAGGATTTAACTAACGCCTTGTCAAGACACGTAGAAACCAAGGGGCATACTAAAGGATTTAAATTTGCAATAATTGATATTATTAAAGTTGATCCCAGAGGGGGTGATCTTAAAACACACCTACTATTTAAGGAGGTATGGTGGCAAATCTATCTGGATGCCACCACTACACCTGGGTTAAATGACAGTATTTCATTAAAACCTATTTTATTACATTAATTTTCCAATGAAACCTATTCAGTCAATTTTCATTAGATTATATATATTCCTATTAGGTAAGATTAATTGTTCAACATTTTATTCGAATTATAGTTACACTATAATTTAGGACAAAAAATTTTGTTTATATTTTATATATATTTCATATTTTAATATTATTCAATTTACTGATTACTTATTTTATTTTTTTCATTTATGCTGGACAGTTATTCCCTTGGAGGAATAACTCCATTCTTTAAGGGTATTTCATAGTTTATTCATTGTATAAGGAGGATACAATTGTTGTATAACATTTTGTATAGTTTTATTTTCAATACATATTTAATAGCAATTTTTGAATGTCTATATTATTGCCTACATTCACTTTTCGTTTAAACCCAGATCATTTGACATAGTATTCAAATGACATAGTTTAGCCATAGGTATGACAATACATAATTGGGAGCTATATTAAATATACATCTACTATTGTAAGCGGTGTAGGATGAATGTACAATTATTACTTTACTTTATTTATGTAGGAATAGTGACAGAACAAACTTTTAGGTATTATCACTGGTTCGCAATAGAACACAAATGGGCAGCAGCCATTAGTAGCACGCTGTATTAGTCAAGTAAATAAAAAAATAATGAGCATTGTTGAGAGGTCTTGGGCCTAACATGCCGGATTATATACTTTTTTATATATATTATCGACATGTTTAAATTGTTAATTTATGTCATCTATGGTTAAAACTAGCATATTGCTCTATTTATTTTTTATTTGTGTTTTTATAGGCTCCTCAGGGCCAATATATATTTAGAGGTTTTTGAATTTTAGTAGAACGAGCTGGTAGGGCTCGAATCCACACATAATAAAAAACTAGCGCATACTTCTAAAAGCGCAACAGGTTTATTATCAAAAAATATATTTAAAAATATATATATTTTTTAGAAATATATCAATTGTTAGTGGCAATGCTTTTTCAGCACATTTTATTAGAAATGGATAGATCATTGTTATGTGATATTATGTTTTTGACAAATGGTAAATATGTTATTTGCATCATCGAAGGCTTACGATGTTATTTGAATAATTTTCCATGCAGTTCACTAGTTGTGTCCCTGACAGAATGTCAGACCTGAGCATTCTTTTAAGGGTATTTTATACTACTAGTGATTGCTTAGGGAATTGATGTTAATGGAAACATTTATGTTAAACATAACTATAGAGCACTGTCCCTTTAATATTTTGAAACATTTTTGGTGCCAAAAAACCTATTTAAGGCGTATTACATTGTTACACAGTGTTCTGAAGAAGCCCGACATTCGGGTGAAAGCGCTTAACCAATGTTTCCTATTTTTATGGATTATTGAATACTTTGGCTTCAACTTGATTTCGTTGGATGTATTTACTACTATTTTTATCCTGTTTTGGGCATTAAACAACAGAATTTGAACGAACGAACGAAGTGTGTTCTTCCATTTGCTGTATTAAGGTGAGCGAGCACTTATTGGGGATTCCGTGCATTTCAGTTATTAGCACTTCTTCTTGGATTAATTTAAGTCGTAAAGATGTTATCCCACAGTTTTTAATGGAGCCAAAGACACAATGTCTGTGCTAGACAATAGTTGATACCTCCTGTAGGAAGAGTGAAATGGTTTTATAACTTTCAGGAGCTGCACCACATCTTACCAAAGCTCTGTCTGTGTGTATTGTATTACATAGGTGCTAAAATCCCGTTAGTTTCTAGTGCTGGTGATAGCAAGGGAAGCAAAAGTCAGATGACCAGATTTGATGTCATTGTGTAATCAACTCAAATAATTTAGATATTATATTGAGAAGTCTCTCAGTCAGACTGGGCAGTTTGTTCTTTGAAACCTGACTAGAAAGACCCTCACCCACATCATCTTGCCTTGCGGTAGTAATTAACTTTAACTAGGAAACAGCAATTCTTTTAGATATGTCAGGAAAATATAGTGAGATTAGAAGTGCTGTTTTTCTACAACTGTGTGAAACTTTCATTGGTGTTATTTTTTAATATCCCCTGTTACTGAAACTCTAGTGTTTACTGTAAATAGATATTTAGTATTCTTAGGTTCTTTTATTATTTATTCTTACATATATTTAAACTTCTTATTGCGGCTGGTCCTTTTTAGAAAATATTTAAGTTTTGGGAGTATTTGCACATATTTATTTGATGACAACTCTGGCCACTCCTGACAGCCTGTCTGTTTGGTCACCATTACCACTTGTATTAATATTAATTTCACTCAGTATGATTGGATACCCTTTTAAGAGCCTTATAGTAACTGATTGGTAGCACTGAATCTACCTTACAGTCTGGGTAAAGTTGGTAGAGTGGGTAATCTGTGCCAGCCTTTCCTCGCTGTGTGAGTGTGAAAATTAAATCTCAAAGAATCTGTGTGTCAGCTACTTGGGTAGGGGCACGAAGCACTGGTTTGATGGTGCCAGTGGGGACCAATATGTGATGTCCCCACTTGGGGCCAATAATCATGGAGCCTGTTATTACATGAAACTCTGCATGGTCACCATATGGCTGCTGAGAGAATGCACACCTTTAGTGACAACTGCTTACAGGCTAGAGAAGTTCAATATCCACAACACTGCTCACCAATATGTGATATCCCTATGCTGGGGCCAGTAATCAAGGAGCCTCTGAATCCTCATCACTGACAATGGAGAGGGATGTTCACTTGGAATACAAATGGATACACTATTTCCACATGTAGACCTCTCTGCATCAAGCACAAAGTTCCCTTAATAGCACACAGGGAACTCTCTCAGCCCAAGGGATCTGTGTTTTTCTCTCTCTATCTCTCCCCAGGTCCCCATTAAGGATCCCCACTGGCACAGCTTCAGGGTCAAGTCCTCAGCCGAGTGCCCAAGTCAAGTCCTCCACCACTCTCTCTGTAAAACCAGCACTTCATGTCCCTGAGATTTAATTTTCACACATACACATAGAAAAGGCTAGCACAGATTACCTGTTATACTAACCTTGCCCAGACTATAAGGTAGATTCACTGTCTCCAGTATGTTACTACAAGGCTCTTAAAGGGGTATCCAATTATACTGAGTGAAATGAATATTAATACAAGTGGTAATGTTGACCAAACAGCCAGGCTTTCAGAAGTGGCCAGAGTTATCACCAAATAAATATGTGCAAATACTCCCAAAACTTAAATATCTTCTAAAAAGGACCAGCCACAATAAGAAGTTTAAATATCTTTAATAATAAATAATAAAAGAACATAAGAATACTAAATATATATTTACAATAAAAAACTAGAGTTTCAGACACAGAGAACATTAAAAATAACACTGATGGAAAGTTTCACACAGTTATACAAAAACAGTACTAATATCACTATGCTTTCCTGACTAATCTATAAAATTACTGTTCCCTAGTTAAGTTACTTACTACCACAAGGCAAGATGATGTGGGTGAGGGCCTTTCTAGTCAGGTTTCTAAGAATAGACTGCCCAGTCTCACTGAGAGACTTCTCAATATATCTAAATAATATTTCAGAGTTGATTACACAATGACATCACATTGTAATCTGACTGCTGGTTCCCATGCTATCACCCACACTAGAAGTTGACATGATTTTAGCACCTATGTGCTACAATACACACAGACAGAGCTTTTATTAGATGCGGTGCAGCTGCTGGAAGTCATAAAACCATTTCATTCTTGCTTCAGGAGCTATCAACTATTCTCTAGCACAGACACTGCACCTTTGGTTCTACTCAAAACTGTGGGCTAACATCTTTATGGCTTAACCCATAAATTAATTTAATTTCACGAATATATTGCAAAGTCAGGTGGATTAAGATTAACCTCATTTCCAGTATCTGCTGTTACAATGTATACATTTAAACAGTTACACTAATGCATGTACATTTACTTTCCTTCAAGCAGGGCACACTGTTGATACATTTTAACACAAGCGAACCTCACCAATACATTCTCGGCACAAGCACCTGTACAAATCAGTTTGACATATACAGGACATATAATTACTTACAAAATTCCAGCTAGCTGTGCTGGCATATGTTACAAATCCACTGCCCTAGCATATGTTACAAATCCACTGCCCTATTTCTCTTGGCATGGTTGACAGTACCTTCTATCATCACAGACCCAAAACAGGAAAAGCTTTTAAATATCATTCTAATTTGCTTAGAAAGTTAATACAGCAGGTTGTGCATCTATATTCATTTCCTGAAGAATAAGAATGTTGAAGCAATATTGTCTGGCATTATTGACTACTATTGCCAGTGAATTGTCTATTTTCCAAAAAGGGCTGATGTGTTAGGAGATTTTCCAAAACAATAAGAGACCATACTAGTAAAAATACACAAAACTAGCATAAATACTGAAGAAAATGAGATCATAAGAATAGATCGTTTTAAAAAATAAGCAACAACAGTTTCATATCATGTCAATATACATCAAAAACTTGAACAGAATCAGTACAACATAAAAAAGGTAATTTATACCATAAGGTGTACAAGCTGCTTGATACCAGTCAAAATCTAACATTTTGCAAACATATGCGGCAAAAATTGGGGACGTTCGACAAAATCAGGGATAGCCGAAAGTTATGTACGCATCAAAAAGATAAACAGGTAGGCAAAATGTCTACCGTTTAGCTCAAATTCTACATTTCTCCCAATGAGTGCCAGTTTAGGGGCTGGCTCCTTCATCACCCTGATAAGAATAAGTATGTTCTGGAAAATTAATATTAACATTGCCCTACCTGTTTCGGCTAAGGTATGTCTCATTAAGGACAGCTTCTAATAAGCCTTTATTTAAAAATGTAATAATATTGCCTTCACATTGAAAGGGTTTGCTAGTAATTGCTGGGTTTGTCATACATTCACAGACTTGGTTTAAGTAAAATCTATGTTAGAAACTAATGGCCTATGTTGCTCAGTTAGAATACTTTTTAGCCATTAAACATCACACTGCAGCAATGCTGAGAACCTTCTATGTTGTGCTCGTCTTTTCAAAAATGTGAAAGGTACAGGTTTACATTTGAGATTATGCACAACAGTAAAATCAGGGGCAGATTTTAAACACTGCTCTGATGCATGTAGAAAGTCGCAAGAATGACACTTTTCGCATTAGCTAAACGATATGAAACTCAAATAGCTGCCATTACTCATTGCAATCACGAAGTAATAGCTGCCATTACTTAGTCATTGCAATGACTTCTCAGAAAACAAATTTTGCGGTAAAATGATAAAAAAATACGAGGCAAAATCGGGAGTATTCTGCGAAAGCAGGAACAGCTGACAGCTGTAGACTTAGAGAGGACTAAGAACCGCATAGTTGAACCTGTAAACAACTGCATATATTCTTCGTCGGTGAAAATTATCCAAGTAATAGTGCAATGTGTTTTACTACTGTGATTACTGTGTCTGTTGAGCAGGAAGTCCTCAAAGACCTAAGCTATGAGGCATAAATACAAATAAAAACACACTCACCCGAACCACCGATTACTAAAGTAGCTAAACAAGCGAATACTTTAAACGGAACACGTTACTGCCACCATTTGGTTGGAGATCGAACCACAACTGTGTAATTATATAGCGTTCTACATCTGAAGCATGGTTTTACTTCTTTTATCGTGCCGTTTGTAGGTCTAATTTCTTAATCAATAGCGCTAATTTTTGTTAAATTTAGTTACAAGAAAGGAACACTCCTGCTGTAAAACGACTGCCGTGAATAGGTGTATGCAAGTGGATGACATAAACTGTAATAGTATACAAATAGTACTGTTTATTAGTAAAAACGTTTGCCAGGAAAACCATAAAAGATATACTCCGTTAAATATCCAAAGTATCGAAATGGTGACGAGCTTTAAGCAGCTGTGAACACACACACACAAAAAAAATGAAACATACAAAAACTGTCTCCAAATAAATCACACAGGAAATGATAAGTGCGGCCAAGATGTCTACGCTAATACTGTGTGTTTGGGTTTGCAGTTGACCCCTTAAACTTGGCGCACGTAGCGCCGTTTCCAAGATACAGACTTGTAAACAATAAAATACTTTTAGATTTTGTTCTTCTAGCTTATAGAGTAGAGTTTAATCAGTTAAAAAGTGCATTTTCACTGTTTGTAACGAGTGAAAATCACTTTGCTTGGAATTGGCAGGTTTGTTGAAGTATTCTCGTAACTGGCGTTTGTGTAAGGTAATTAAACTACATTTCATATTGTTGTAAACTGTAATAGTCCTTGAACATAAAGCAATAGGGTCATCACGTGCGCTCTAGTTGTTAGTGCTGAGCTTGGAAATGCTTGCATGAATACATTCAAGTTAAGATGAACAGTATTTGCTCCTTCAAAATGATAAAATAATATCTGTGCTTTTATTAATGGGTTCATTAATCAGTGATGTCCAGCAGAATTGAACATTGGAATAGTTTTCCTTGCTTCACTGGCTTGTATTTGCATGTGGGATTCCATCAATGGAAGGGCTGCTTGCCAAACAAGGATTGCTGTCTCAGCTGGTCAGGGAACAGTTCTTTGATCTGTGATGTAATCAGTGAGTTGGAGAAGTAGTTGTGTGGTTGCTTTAACTTTGCATTGCAGTTTTTTTTTTCTTTGACGGTCTTGAACCTATTTATATGTGTTGAGGTTGCATAATGTAGAATGTGTTGCACAATGTTTTGACAAATATATTTTCACTTGCAAACATTGTTATCCATGCTTAAGAACTACATGCACTTAAACTTAACAAAAACAAAAAAGACTGATACAGTTTGTTTCAAGAAAGGGTCATAGTAATATCTTTATTATTCAGTCACTTTATATAGTTATGCCAAAATAGAACTGAGATAAATAAGGGCTGGACTTGCACAAGTATTCAGTAAACTAATACCATAAATAAGCATTTTTACAGAAAAACGCATTTCTTCTGGCCCCCTTTCAGAAACTGTATTTCCATTTTTTCCAGCAGGCACCTTTCAGTTTGACCCCTTTCAGATGTCAGTAAAATGGACCATCTTTCGTGGGCCTTGCCGAATACAGTAGTGCCTACCACCTTCATGCTGTCACCATACTGATATTGTTTAACCATCTAGGGGGTAGCCTAGCAGTTTACTAGAGGGGGTCACACTGTCTGTTTTTACACCATTGGTGTATTGTCCTAATTTTTACTCTTCACAGAAGTTCTTAAACATAGCATGAATAAAATAGCCTTGATTGTCCCTATAACTAGTAACTATACAACTTGTCAGGAAGGCAAACAGTTAGGGGGAAAACTAATTTAAAAACTTGCATGCATTGCAATGTTGCGAATATGCAATGACATTGTTATTTATGTTCCTGGACTTCCACCAGTTGATTTTGCTGCTTGTGTTACAACAGGCTCCCTATTGAAAATCCGAAAAAAAAAGACCAAACACACAGGAGAAAAGCGAATTTTGAAAATCACTCTTCTCATTAAAACTTCTTTTTGCAAGCACCCCCAATTTTATATTATACCATCTCCAAGATCACCATACCTTGCAGTAAAAGGAATATTCTTTGAAATGGCATCTCAGACTTGGCATATACGAGTCCATTCTTTCGACTATTCAGTCTGTGTTTCGGACTGTCTAGCTGGTCTCAACATTTCAAATGGTTACCATTACACCGTTACAATATCTGTTCACCATTACTTTCTTCCATACCTCTCAACCTCGTAGAGCAAGAAATCTGAACAAAGCCACAACTAATGGGGTGCAAAAGCCCAAAAGTAGGGACACTTTTTAGCTATTGCTCTTACAAACTTAGAAAGTTGATAGAATAACAAGTTTTGCATTAGCATGGATTTTCTGAAAGATACAAAGTCTGAAACATAAATGTCTGTCGTTATTTTATGACTTCAGTCCTCATTATTTTGCCAGTGATTTGGCAGAAAACCACAATTATATGAGAAACGGACCAAAAATATGAGGCAAAAATCTGGGCACTTGAGAGGTATGCTTTCCTGATATCCTCTTTAATCATTAAATATTCTTTTTCTCTATCTGCTTGCCTTTTCCCCACAAAAACTCTGCTCTTCTAACATTTTTTTGCGTTATATATTTTCCATATAGTCCTTAATATTTTCATTCATGGCAATCTGATCTTATAATGTTAATCTTTCTCATCTCACCTTTCCTTATATTTCCATTCATTGCAATATTTTTTCATTGTATGTATGTATTTAAGTATGTATGTGTGCATCTTGTGATATTATGTTGAACTCTCCCATGATTATTATGCAAAACTTATGTGCATGTACTTTTTAATGATAGCTGTTGTCTGTAATATTTTTTGCAACTGTATTTAATTTTATTATTGCACATTTATACTTTTTTGTTTACTGTAATCATGTCCCAAAAAATTGTTAACATGTCTTGTGGACATCTGAATTCTTCTGAATTAAAATTTACAATGTGTTTAGCTTGTAAAAAGATTACAGTGTGTATTGTCTGCTACTTAGCACATTTATCTGGTACTTAGCACATAGGCTGAAGGCTCCAACTGTTATCTGGTCCTTCTTCTTCCAGTACTGCTGGGTTTAATTCCTTTAGCCTTCCTCTACCCACTGTGTGAGTCTGAGCAATTCACTTAACCAGATGTTACTCCTGGACTGTGGCTCAAATAGGTCCATGTGGATCACTCTACAACCCAGGTTAACAAACATTTTTTGGGGGGGGGGGGAGGGGATAATGCAGCCCTATACTTTCCTAGCTACCTCTACTCCTAAACTTGGCTAAACAATAGTAATCAATGAGATATAAACTTCCACCAGCTGTAACATTCTTGACCCTTTCTCCAAAAGTATAATGTACTGGGAGACTTTTTTCTGTTCTGTTCTCTTTCTGTTTCAGATATACAAACTAAATACCAAACTTTCTCATAGATAAGTTCACGGAAAGTCAGGTAAGTTCATAGATTAGTACTAGGCTAACTTCCCTTGCGAGCCATTTTAAGTCTAGCCAATTATCCCTTATGAGGCTTAAACCCTGCAACTTGTGTTTGTAAGGCAAACACCTTAACTATTAGGCCACCCTCCCAACAAATATTTGGACTGCTGTGGGGCTTGAACCATGCCTAACTACATGCTAGGTGAATATTCTAACCACTACACTATTCCATCTTCAAAACTTATACAAATGTGGCATTTAATTGTGTTGAGTCCCTGCATGGTGAGATTCTGTAATTAGTTTAAATGTGAAGTACGTGTGAGTTTTAGAGCCGAGAGATAGCACATAGTTGTCTGACATTGATAGCTTGTCTTTCTCAAATGCATATTCAGTATAATGTGGAATACCCTATATATTAGGCTACTCTTCCACCTTTATTATTTCACATATACTGTGCATACTATATTTTACAACTTTCATGTTACATTTTACCATTTTGAGAGTGTTGTGTGACTTATTGTGTAATTATATGTTTCTGATTTAATACTCTAGTAAGTAAATAAGTGAATAAATAGATTTAAAAAATACACATGCATTATACTATTTCTAAGAAAACTTTAGCAAAATATGCAAATTGTTTAGCTCACTAGAGACTAGTCTCTTCACATCCCTGGGCCCCAGGATAGTAAACATGCAAGTTATATGTACATTTAAAAGGTACAGTGGGTACAAATATGAGTGTTTGTTCACAGACTATATCAGGTAAAATGTACTTATGATGCCATCTGAGCGACTAGTTTAAGACATTTAATGTGGGAAAGTTTAAAATACTAAGTTCTGTATGCTAACACCATACATTTAGTTAAAGATATGAGTGAAAAAAAGTGATAAGTTGCTGGGATTCAATTCCCCCCAACAAAGACAGATGTCCACATTATTTCTCCATGTCCTTATTACCTCACACCCTCAAAAGGAGACTCTGGGACAGATGTGAGGCAGACTGCATCATTACTGAGTATAGTTTTAAAAATGGAGCCTCAAGCTGAAAGCTTCCAGATTTCTGAGAAGTCTGCCATCTTGTACGTCAGTCCGACAGGTGCCTGGGCTGGAACAAGATGTTTTTTTATAAAACAAACATACTAACTTCAAAAACAACAATCTCTTCTACAAACTCTAACTTTCTTACTTTACTCCTGAAAACTCTGTTTTTACAATAGTTAAATGGCATTACATTCTAACATATCTCTAAACCTATATATCTCTCTTAACTGTATATATTAATTTTCAGTACATACTCTGTTTGACGTTTCAACTGTAGATCCTAAACTGTAAATACAATTATATTGTACATACATATTTGATTTACAATGAAAAATATTTTGTTGTCAAGAAACAAAAAATGCACAATGTTTTTAATATGTGCATGTATTTTGGAATTGTAAAAACTGTACAGCTTTTTTCCTCCTTGTGCAGTGAAAAACTCCTATAATGTGACTTCATTTATGCATTTTGCAATATTATCTAAATGTATATCTGTAGTAGCTGTGGAGCTTTTCTCCTGGGGCCTCCGATGAAAATGGGTTTGGTCTGTTGGACTTTCCTGGTAAACAAAGATAAATAAGATGCTGTTTTGTTTTCTATAGAGTTTCCACAGATTTCTGTCACTTTTTCATTTGAAGACTTTCCAGCTGTGGTGGTGGAAACACCCAGGGAAGAATGTCAGCGTAGCAGATGCCTGTACCTAAACCAAAAGTAATGTAGTAGGAGTGGGCACCATATAACTAAATAATTTCCATCCTGGCATCTAAGAGTTGGATATTAGTCCCTCAGGCATTCTGGGTTACTCCTGCTTTTGCATTTAACTACAAACATGTTTTCTTAGTGATATATTGTTTTGCTAGAAAAGGTTATACTCTCCTTATCAGCACCACCTAAGCCTTCTCTTACAATGAAGAATATACTACCTTCAGCCATCCCTTATCTGATCTAGAAGATTGAGGAGTCCCTGGTATATTCAGATCGGATTTCTTCTCCTCGTAGATTTAATATGGACTCTGGAGATGTGTATTCCCTTTAATCTACCTGCTCCATCCCTTGCCACCAAGCTGATGGCTCAAAATTTGGTGAAAGATCATTTTAAGGGGGCTACCAGAGAATTTTGCTCCACAAAGAAGAGCTATGTAGAGCTGTTGATGATTAGTTCAGCTATGCCACTTGCCATCACTCTGACGTTTTCATTATGTGCATAATGAGTAATTCTTATAGCATAATTTATAGCCACCTGTTCTAAAGAACCATGATATTTTCTTAAGAGTGAGAGAGTAGTAGCAGTTTAATTTGCTTTTATTTCTGACTCTAAGTTTGTAGGTCTTGGTACACAAAAGTGGTTAAAGAAAACTCTAACTCTTGACATTTTGTCAGATCCAGATGATAATTTAAGCAGGTTCTTTATATATTTTGGGGGAAATGTGTTTACATATGCCACCTTGGAGGAGTTATTGATTATAAGACCTAAATGATGCAGTATTAGAGTGAGAACCTTAAAAGGAGCACTTGGCTCAAGGCATCCAAGGTGCTTCTTTAAGGGAAGAGGACTTTGAAAAAAAACACAAATGGCTGACTGTGAGAACCACATTATTAGATGTGATCAAACACAGTTGATGACAATTTTAGTGTCACTGCTTCAGGGATGGAGTGTAGGAGGCATACTTGTCTCTGGACACAGCCTCTTCCAGATAATATCAAACAATAGCTGTTAACACACACCACTGGATACAAAAGTCTTATTTTGTTCTCCCTTTCACAACATCATTACATAGCTAGAAGGACAAGACAGTAGAATGTGGGAGTGCAATGCTTCACTGTCACATATCCAGAGATTCTACATAGTCTTCATCCTTGTCTTGGCTTTTCATCAGGTAATAGCAGCATCTCCAAAAAGGTAGTATCAAAAGAAAGATCAGGCCTGGAACACATAAAGCCAGCAAGCTTAGCTCTGAAGGCCTTATTGGTGTAATAGATGTTTTGATAACAATATGTGATGGTCCAGAATTATCCCTTTCACAATGACCCATCCATTACCCTGAGGAAGACGAGTTACCTGTTTTATGATGTAGTGGTTTCAAGTTGCTACAGATACATAGGCCAGATAACTTGTGTCAGAAGGTCGTACCATGCAGTTTCATACCATACTAGTTCCACTGACCATCTCTTCTGAGCACCAGATCAAGCAGACTTGTCCTTGAGTGTTTTTCATCATTTTAAAAGACAGCAGGGTTATACAGTCTGTGGCCAAGTCAGACCAACAAAATGAGTTTTATATAAGATTCTTACAGTTCCAGAAAAGATCAGTAAAACTTATGTCAGATTTCTAAAACCTGAACAAATCCACTCAGTCAAGAAATATGTTGAAATGTCAGATACTGCTGCTTCTTATGTTTGTAATATATCTTTGATAGTTTGAACACGCAGGTTACTTATCTAATTATTATGAAAGTGCTTAACCTCTTAACAAGACACTGCTCTCAAGTCCAGTCTGAAAAGATCCATATGTATCAGTGTACTCCAGTTAAATGAAAACAGACAGATAAACAAATACATACAATTTGACTTGTTTGTTCCTGTTAGCACTTAGCTAATGAGATGTGAAGTACCCCAATAAGCGCAGGCTGAACTAAGTGTTCTCTGTTGCTGTTTCACAAAAGAAAAGGAATGTTTTTTTTACTTGCTCAACTAAATGCTGTTTCTGTACATTTAAGCAGTTTAAATGTCCCATTGAATGCCACACATTCAGAGTACTTAAATGAAAACCCCACAGTGGAACTAAAAAAAAAATTCCATTGTATCTTTGTGTTCTGAGCTATTTTAATATTTATTTATTTATTTAGTTATTTATCTCTGACCTGCAAAAGTCCAACTGATTAAATCCCATTTTCAGAAGAGACCCAGGGAAAAAAGCTCAACATTTAAGTCACACATGATGCATATTTATAATTGAAGGGTAAAACATCTCTACATGAGCTTATCTACATGATTTTTACATATTTCTTACCTGTGCATACCATTTTAACACAAACAAGAGAGAAAATAACATATATTGGCTAATTATTGAATAGAAAAATAAAATCTAATTATTGAATAGAAAAATAAAATGCAATACTAGTTAAAGTATTTATAGTGTGATGATGGTGGGGAAATATAAAACTGGGGTGGTTTTGAAGTTAGAAATAATTTACAGACAGACAAGTAGTAGCATAGCTTAAAACTGGTGATGAGAGATATGGAAGAAAAAATTATGGAAATGAGTGGGAGGATAAGTGGATAGAAGAGGAATTGTAGTTAGTGGTAAGGTGCGAAAAAGAGGAAGAGTTTAGGAAATTAGTGTAGTATGAGGAGGAGCAATAAGATACAAAAGATTGGGAAGCAAAGTGGCTGTAAGAGTTGTAGGAAAGTAATGTGAGTAAAGCTAGCCAGGTGAGCAGGAAGAACAGAGCTATATTTGGCATAGGTGCTGTTTAAACAACATTTTGAAACATCAACATTTCTGTCTGTTTTAACTGTGTGGAGATTTCATTCAAGTTTTGAACATAACGGGGTTAGGGAGTCTCCAGCAGTGTTGAATGTCTTACTGATACATAGTAAGAGTTTATTGCTAGAGCAAAGGACTCTAGTGAGTGAATAGTACAGCAGAATATTTTGTAATGTTGGGCATTTGTCTGGATAGTACAACAGGTTGTGGGTAATGATTAATTATGAGTATGTCAACTGGTTTGGGAGTTCAAGCAAGTTTAATTGTTTTAATGCAAGGCAGTGGTATGTTTTATAAGACTGGTTGGTTGCAAATGTAGCTATTTTGTAGTAGCAGGAGACTCGTTTAGTTTTATATGTAGTGTTGAAATTTGTAAGAATAGGACAAGCATATAATAGAAAAGGAAGGGGGTATCTTGCTACTAAGGTAACTTGCTTGATCTGTCAGGTAGTGTTTAGCTCTGTACACGGAGCCGAGCTTTTGGTGAATTTTCTTGTATGTGGTGATAACTTTGAGGTTGCCATCTATTATGACTGAGTAGATTAGTTTGGTTTATGATTTCTATTTTTGTGAGGTAATATGAATATGTGTTTCATAAGGTGTTATTTTGGAGTAAATAACATAAGCTTTTTTGTTTTGCATTTAGCAGCAAGTTAGAATTGTTTAGGCATATTTCAATGTTGGTGAAAGATTTCTGAGTGATTTCCTGTTGTTTTGTTATGGATGGGGCAGAGTGGATAAGGGTTGAATCATTGGTGTATTGTATGAGAATGTCAGGTGGTGTAGCGGTATGAATTTTATTTATGAAAATATTAAGTAGAATGGAGTCATGTATTGACCCTTAGGGGATATCAACAGAGATTGGTTGAAATGCTGAAAGGTTTGTTGCCATTTAGTTGTCTGCTGACGATTGCATAAATAACTGTGAAACCAGCAGAAAGAGGAGTAAGTGACACCTAGAGTTGTAAGTTCAGAAAGGATTTTTTGGTGGGACACTGTGTTAAATGCTTTAGAAAGGTCAAGGAAAAGTGACAAAACAAGGTTGCCCTCGTATTGGTTTACTATGTTGGGGACGTTAAGGAGGGCAGTATTAGTACTGTGGTTGGGCCTGAAACCTTGGGTGTTGAAGAGGAGGGTGTGATTGGTTTATATGTTTAATAAGCTAAGAGTGAATACGTTTCTCGAGCATTTTTGAGAGTGGTAATAGGATAGCAGTAGGTGTATAGTTTAACTCTGTTGAAGTACCTCCTTTGTGAAGGGGTGTAATAATGGATGTTTTTTCTGGATGGATGGAACATAGTTTTCAGTTATTGACCGGTTGATCAGAATGGAGACCAGGAAGGCTAGTGCTTCTGCACCTGTTTTGTGGAACTCATTGAGAAGGTTATCGGCATCTGTGGTTGTTGCTTTTAATTTGGCTAGTAATTTTTTTTTTTTTTAATGGTTGGTGTTGGGGTGAGCTGAAAACTAAAATACAGTGTGTTGCTTTCAAGAATAGATGGAAGTTGGAGGGGAGGAGTGCAGTGGTAATTGATTAATGATAGAATTGACTGGAAAAAATGAGAGCTGAACTGAACATTTGGCAATGGACTCTGTCGTTTGAAGAAGAATGACAGGATATAGTGGTAAGGCCAGGGTGTAATCATTTATTTAGGGAGAACCAAAACACTTGGGGCTGTTTTTGTGCTTTTGTTGGAGATTACGGTAGTATGATTTTTTGTCAGATTAACAAGGATCTTGTTACGGTTTCTGAAATATCTAAAATGTTGGTGGGCATGTTGGGTTTTATTCTTATACCATTCTTCCCATGCTTTATCTTTTTGCAGCATGAGCTGTTTGGTCTCTTTTGCCAGCCATGATGCTGTGTTAGTTTTTACCCTTCTTGCCCTAACTGGTGCTAAATCATTTAGTATTTTTAGGAAGATGTAATTGAAGTGAATAACTGCTTCATCTAGGGGCATTACTCTTAATACATTCCAGTTGTAGTGGAACAGGGGTGTAATAAATGTGTCTTTCCGAAATTTGGTTAAATTCAATACTTGTTTATAGATTATTTATTTAGATTAACTGATAAGCAAACAGAGGATTTTATATTACGGGGTTTGTTTGTCAATATCCATTCCAGTGTAGACTACCTGTTAGTGTTTTGTTGATTCTGTTGGTGGAGCTTCTTTGTTGGGTGAAGCCAACTATGTGAACAGAGTCCTTGGGATTGCTGCAGTTTATGGATTGCCAGTCTATTTTTAAGTTGCATAAAATGAAGGTTTCTTTGGGATGTTGTCAGATATCCAGTGTAGCATATTTCCAGCTGTGGTAATGTTATTTATTTATTTAATTATTTCAGTTTGATGACCAGAGAAGTCAACTGGGCCAAGAAGAGCCCGTTTTCATTGGAGGCCTGGGAAGAAAAGCTCAATTTAACAATAAGAAACTGGCATATTAAGCAATAGTATATAACGTGATGATAGTACAGTTAACTAAAATAAGAGATAACATTTATATACAGAGTAGCAGTAGTATGTGCTGAGAGTACAACTGACAAACAAGAAAAGATAACATTTGTATACAGAGTAGCTGCAGTGGCAATGGATATTCATTGTGTTATGTTGTTGCCTGGTAGGATGTATACTGATAAGATACATATAGAGTTTTTCTGGTTGAGTTTGAGGTATGCAGTCAGAGTTCAGCATTATTACATTTTGGATATTCAGATGGTCTGGAGTTATTAGTTTCTTTTATAAATAATAACAATACCACTAGCTCTAAGTTTTCTGTCCATTCTGAGTATGCTGAAACCTGAGGGAATAATTTGTCAGTTATTTCTTGTTTTAGCCAGGTTTCAGTGGTGGTTAGAATGTCTGGGGAATAAAATCTAGACTTGCATGGATATCATGAATGTTGGTGGAGATACTTCTGTGGTTAATGTTGAAAATAATGAGGTTAGATTAATTACCTGATGTGAGCATTTTGTTGGGAGCACTGGAAAGTAATTTGTGTAGGTCTGGGGTTAGGGTGAATATCTCCACTAAGTTTCAAGATGGAGGTGGTTGTGAGTGGAGGTATGGAGCCATTTATATTTGTATGCGACTTTCAGTACTGCTTAAATACATATATGTTTGTAAAAGAAGAGATCTTGGCACATATATTGGTACAGAGATGGAGAGGGAAAGACTGTTTTATGATGCAATGTATGTGTGCTTGTGATGGAGTTTGGATATGATGTGGGAATATTATGCTTGCTAGCAAGGTAGTTAGTGTAGCGAGTGTACAAAACCATAACAATTGACTTACTGTCATTGTGACTTGAGATGGTGAGAGTTTAGATGGTAGGTAGAAGAAGGTAGAATTTTGGACAGATGATGGCCGTGTGGTACATTAATGAAAGTAGTGTTATGAAAAATGGAGAGAAAGAGGTGCAGTAAAGGGTGGGGAGATGTTTACAGGGTGATAGATATGTAAGGTAGTGAAGAGTAGTTAGCTTGTGTAGAGAAAGCTGTATGGTATGAATTTGTTGGTAGGGGGAGGTGAAGAGGTGAGTAGTGTATAGATGAGAGAGGAGACAAAAAAATGTGTATTGATAAGAAAGATAGTCCAAAGTAGTATCTGTAATTAGTTATATGGGTATCTAAAAAAAGTACTTTTGTGGTATGTACATATTTTTGTCTGTGTGTGTGTAGTATAACCTACACATGTGTGTGAATGGATGGATAAAGGTGTTGCTGTGTGTTGGTATATGACACACACACACACACACACATATATATATATATATATATATATATATATATATATATATATAAATGTAGTATCGGGCCAGTAATGCTGTTATTGTACTGTAGGGGCGCTCTGGGGAATTAGCAACATGTAGTGTTGGTTCTGTATTCTTTGGTAACTTGTTGTTTCCGGTGCATGTATGGCTATGGAAAAGTTGTGAACCTGTAGCATGGGTGCGCACCTGAAGGCTCTTAATAAAGAAAGGCCTTACAACTCCAGAACCGTGTGGTCTCCTTATTTCCCAGGATGTAACATATTGGCGACGAGGATGGGATGCCTCCGAGTCCGCTGCGAGTGAAAACGGCGGGGTGCAGTTAATGTCGGACGACGAAGAGACTGGGCCTGCCGGGGTTATGTCTGGTTCCATGTTGGGGTCGCTGGTTGCATATGACTGTCAGACCCAGACCTGGGAGGAGTATTGTGAAGTGTTGGAACATTTTTTTGAAGCAAACCAGATACGGGATGCGGGCCGGAAGCGAGCCATATTGCTGAACTCGGTGGGCAGCAAGACGTACAGTCTGATGAGGAACTTATTGAGTCCTGATAAACCGGGGGATAAATCGTTCACGGAGTTGACGAGCTTGCTTCAGTCACATTATAACCTGAAGCCGAGTGCCATAGTCCAAAGGTTCAAGTTAAATTCAAGGACTAGAATGGCCAATGAAACGGTAACGGAGTATGTCGCAGTGCTGAGGGAACTGGCGCAACACTGTAATTATGGGGACAGACTGACAGAAATGCTATGAGATAGGCTCTTATGCGGCATTGCAGATGACCGCATACAACGCAGATTGTTAGCGGAGCCTGAGTTGTTGTTTGAAAAGGCCTTGAAGTTGGCACAGGCCATCGAGACGGCGAATAAAGACATTCGTGATTTACAGCCAAGAGCCATCAAAGGGGTGGGGAGCAGGGGTGCTACCCCACTGCCAGTGCATAAAGTGGTCGGGGAGCATAAATCACCAGGGAAGTCTGGTCAGTATGCCTGTTACAGGTGTGGCGGAGAACATCTGTCAAGGAACTGTCGTTTTTTAAGGGAAAAATGTCATGCTTGCGGGAAAAAGGGCAATGTGAAGAAAATGTGCCGATCACCGCCCTCTAGGGACCAGCCGAGAAAGGGGGAGGAAAAGAGCAGTATGATGGACAGAAAGGGAAACCGAAACATAAAACGGCAGTATGCACACCACATGCATGAAGGTACAAATCAAAACACCAGAGAAGACGAGGAAGTGTTTACTATGTTTAACATGGAAGAGGCAAGGTGGGAAAGAGTCGATCCCATCATAACCCAGCTGGACTTAAATGGTAAAATGGTGCAGTTTGAAGTGGATACGGGATGTAGTGTGACGGTTCTGTCCAAGGTTGAGTATGGAAAGTTATGGCTAAAAGAAGCTCAGAAGCTGCGGGACTGTTCAGTGACTTTGAAAACATATACCGGTGAAACAGTTCCCACACTGGGGATGGCCAAAGTGACTGTAAGACATAAAGATAAAGTCAAACAGTTGCCAGTCATGGTGGTAGCAGGTAATGGACCAAACCTGTTAGGCCGGGCGTGGCTAAAGGAGCTGGAAATGGGTTGTTTACGGCTCCATAAAGTAGAACAGCAGGGGCTGGCCTTGCAAGATGTGCTGGGGAACAACGAAGAAGTGTTCAAAGAGGAACTGGGGACCTGGAGGGGTCCACCAGCAAAGATACACATTAAAGAAAACGCAACGCCAAGATTTTACAAACCTCGACCCGTACCATATGCAATGAAGAAGAAAGTGGAGATTGAGTTGGAGCGACTCACCAAGCAAGGTATAATTGAACCAGTGAAGTTTTCGGAATGGGCAGCACCAATTGTTCCAGTATTAAAGCCAGATAATACTGTACGCATATGTGGTGACTACAAGCTAACAGTGAACCAAGTTTCGAAACTGGAGCAGTATCCATTACCCAAGGTGGAGGATGTATTTGAAAAGCTGTCGGGAGGTGAAAAGTTCAGTAAACTGGACCTCAGTCAGGCATATCAACAAGTAGTTCTGGAAGAAGGGTCAAAGGCCTATGTCACCCTTAACACACACAAAGGGCTGTTCCAAGTCAATCGTTTACCCTTTGGGGTTTCCTCTAGTCCAGCTATTTTCCAGAGAATAATGGAGGGACTGGTGGCAGGAATTCCGAAGGTGGCTGTGTATCTGGACGACATCCTGTTGATGGGGAGGAACAATGGCGAGCATCTGGAGACTCTGAATGAGGTGCTAAGTCGACTGCGAGAGGCTGGTTTACGAGTGAAGAGGAGTAAATGTGCTTTCATGGTAAAGGAAGCAGAGTTCCTGGGTTACAAGGTGGATGCCTCGGGCCTACACCCCCTGCCAGACAAGGTAAAAGCCATCCAAGAGGCACCTGCACCCACAAATGTTACAGAGCTGAAGGCTTATTTAGGCTTACTCAACTATTATAACAGGTTCCTACCAAATCTGTCAACGCTGTTAGCTCCTTTACATAAACTGTTAAGGAAGGAGACCCTGTGGACGTGGCAGGAGGAACAAGACAAAGCGTTTGAGCAGTCCAAGGAACTAATGCAGTCTTCAGAGGTTTTGGTGCACTACGATAGTCACAAGGACTTAATTTTGTCATGTGATGCCTCACCGTATGGGTTAGGGGCCGTGTTGGCACACCGGATGCCAGATGGACAAGAAAGACCCATTGGGTTCATGTCACGCACCTTAACTCCAGCAGAGTCAAACTATTCCCAGCTAGACAAAGAGGGTTTGGCTGTAATGTTTGGAATTAAGAGGTTCCACAAATACCTCTATGGCAGGAAGTTTACTGTGTGCACCGATCATAAGCCTTTGTTGTCACTGTTCAACGAGATGAAGGCCGTGCCTCAGATGGTTTCGCCCCGAATTCAGAGATGGGCTGTAACATTGAGAGGTTATGAATATGAGATTGTTTATAAGCCCGGGAAACACCATAGCAATGCGGACGCGTTGAGCCGTCTGCCGCTACCGGGGCCTCCCCAGCGAGAGGAGAGGGAGGACCGAGTGTTGATGATGGAGGACATCACGTTGGTGTCAGCGAAGGAATTGAGCGAATGGACACGAAAAGACCCGGTGTTGGCTCGAGTGTTTCAATGGGTCCAGCAAGGCTGGACAACAACACAACAACCTGATCCAGTTTTCCGGCCTTATGAGGTGAGGAAAACAGAGCTGAGTGTGCAAGATGGATGCGTGTTGTGGGGGGCCCGAGTGATAATCCCGCCCCCAGGAAGACGTGCACTTTTACAACAGCTGCATCAGGGTCATGTGGGCATCACCCGAATGAAGGCCTTAGCACGAAGTTATTTCTGGTGGCCAAAGTTGGACCACGACATTGAGGTCACTGTGAAAGAGTGTAAAACCTGTCAGCAGCATCGCAACTTACCTGTGGCGGCACCACTACACCCATGGGAGTGGCCGAGTAGACCTTGGCAGAGACTTCATATAGACTATGCAGGGCCTTTTATGGGGGCAATGTTTTTGATAATAATGGATGCTCATTCTAAATGGATGGATGCCTACCCAGTCAAAACACCCACTTCCACCACTACCATTGAATGCCTGAGAAAGAGTTTCAGTAGCCAAGGATTACCCGAGACTATTGTATCAGATAATGCTTCATGTTTCATGAGTGAAGAGTTCAAGGGTTTCCTGGAAAAAAATGGCATTGTACATGTCACATCAGCACCGTACCATGCGGCTTCAAATGGCTGTGCTGAAAGGGCTGTCCAGACTTTTAAAGCGATGATGAAAAAGGCTGGAGACGGAAGTATGGCAGCAAAAGTATCAAGGGTGTTATTCAACTACCGCATTACACCCCAGTCTACCACGGGATTGTCCCCTGCCGAGATGTTGCAAGGACGGAGATTAAGATCCACGTTGGATCTGGTGCATCCAAACATCCGAGCTAAGGTAGAGAGGATACAGTGGAGGCAAAAAGAACATCATGATCGACGACGGAGAGAGAGAAGTTTCCTGGAGGGAGATGCCATGATGACGCGAAACTTCAGTTATGGACCTAAATGGATTCCAGGGTTTATTGTCAAGAGCACGGGTCCACTGTCGTACCAGGTGAGGTTGAATGGAGGTTTAGTGGTGAGGAGACATGTGGACCAGATTCTGCGGAGTGTGCAGGAGAAGGACTCCATGGAACTGCAAGCCCCGGAAATGCCGTTAGTTTCGGGAGAAGGGCTCACAGCGGCAGGAGGATCTCCGATCGTGGGGGCCGAGGGCGACCGCCGGGACT